>NW_027316603.1:0-233982 GCF_033978685.3 Nerophis lumbriciformis | reverse complement strand
TGCATGTGTGGTTAGGAAGTTTTGTTTAAATAACTGTCAAATTGAATGTAGCAGTTATCTGTCATTATGAGTAAACCCCTAATTTATGTAATTGTACACCTTACCAAATTAACTGATTCTTGTAAAACTCACATAGATACAATATTTTTGGCATTTTTAGACATAATGCATGTTTAATATTGGAGTTATGTTTATATAACTTTCATATTTGGTATGACAGTTATACTGTCATATTGAATTAACAAAACTAACTTGCCTCTTTGCCAAAATTACAAAAGATAATTTTTCTATTAAAACTAACAAAGATAAATATCTTCAGGCATTATTAGACATGTTGCATGTTTGGTGTAGGAATTATGTTGAAAAACATTTTTATTGCTTATTTCGCATTATATAAGGATATTAAGAACATTACTGTCATAATGAATAAAAAAACTACTTTTTGTGTTTGCAAGCCTTAAAATAGCAAATGTTTCGAGTAAAACTCACAAGAATGCATTGTTTTAGGCTTTTTTAACCAGATTGCATGTGTGATTAGGGAGTTATGTTTAAATAACAGTCAAATTGAATGTATCAGTTATACTGTCATGAAAAAAAAAGTTATGTTCATATAACTTTTACATTTAGTATGACAGTTATACTGTTGTATTGAATTAAAAAAAACTAACGTGCGTCATTGCAAAACTTACAAAAGATCAATTTTCTAGTGAAACTGAATTATAATAACTGCTACATTCAATTTGACAGTTATTTACACATAACTTCCTAACCACACATGCAAAATAGGCTAATAAAGCCTAAAACAATGCATCCATGTAAGTTTTACCAGAATCAGGTATTTTGGTAAGGTTTACAAATACAAAAAATAGGTTTTACTCATAATGACAATATAACTGCCACACTCAACATGACAGTTATTTAAACATAATTCCTAAACCAAACATGATACATGGCTAATAATGCCTGGAGAAATGCATCTTTGTGATTTTTACTAGAAAAAAATATTTTGTAAGGTTTGTAAAGACAAAAGTTAGTTTTTTTTTTACTCAATATAATGGTATAACTGTCATACTAAATATGAAAGTTATATAAACATAATTCCAAAACCAAACTCCTAAACCAAACTTGCAGTCTGACTTAAACTGCCTGTAATATTGAATCTATGTGATTTTTGCCGGAATCAGGTATTTTGGTAAGGTTTACAAATACAAAACTTGGGTTTTACTCATAATGACAGTATACTGCAACATTTGATATGACAGTTATTTAAACATGACTCTTAAACCAAACATGATAAATGACTAATAATGCCTGGAGAAATGTATCTTTGTGAGTTTTACTGGAAAAAAATAATGTGTAAGGTTTATAAAGACACAAGTTATTTTTTTTAATTTAATATGATGGTATAACTGTCATACTAAATATGAAAGATATATAAACATAACTCCAAAATCAACATGCATTTTGTCTAAAAAATGCCTGTAATATTGTATCTATGTGAGTTTTACCAGAATCAGGTATTTTGGTAAGGTTGACAAATACAAAAAATAGGTTTTACTCATAATGACAGTATACTGCCACACTCAATATGACAATTATTTAAACATAACTCCTAAAACACAAATGCAAAATGACTAATAATGCCTAGAGAAAGGTATATTTGTAAATTTTACTGGAAAACAATATTTGTAAGGTTTGTAAAGAAACAAATTAGTTTGTTTTTTTACTCAATATGATGGTATAACTTTCATACTAAATATGAAAGTTATATAAACATAACTCCAAAACCAAACATGCTTTATGTCTAAAAATTCCTGTAATAATGTATCAATGTGGGTTTTACCAGAATCAGGTATTTTGGTAAGGTTTACAAAATCTAGGTTTTACTCACTATGACAGTATACTGTCACATTCAATCTGACAGTTATTTAAACATACTGTAACTCCTAAACCACAAATGCAAAATGGCTTATAATGCCTGGAGTAATGTATCTTTGTGAGTTTTCCTGGAAAAAAAATAAAATTGTAAGTTTTGTAAAGACACAAGTTAGTTTGTTTGCTTAATATGACAGTATAACTGGCATACTAAATATAAAAGTTAGATAAACATAACTCCAAAACAGAACTTGCAATACGTCTAAAAATTCCTGTAATATTGAATCTATTTGAGTTTTACCAGATTCAGCTATTATGGTAAGGTTTACAAATACAAAAATTGGGTTTTACTCGTAATGACAGTAAAACTGCCATATTCAAAATAACAGTTATTTAAACATAACTCCTAAACCAAACATGCTAAATGGATATTAATGCCTGGAGAAATGTATAAAAACATAACTCCAAAACCAAACATGCATTATGTCTAAAAATGCCTGTAGTATTGTATCTATGTGAGTTTTACCAGAATCAGGTATTTTGGTAAGGTTTACATATACACAAGTTTGGTTTTACTCATAATGACAGTATATGTGTCACATTTAATATGACAGTTATGTAAACATAACTCCTATACCACACATGCAAAATGGTTAATAATGCCTGGAGAAATGTATCTTTGTGAATTTTGCTGGAAAAAACGAATTTGTAAGGTTTATAAAGATACAAGTTAAATGTTTACTTAATATGATGATATAACTGTCATACTAAATCTGAACGTTACATAAACATAACTCCAAACCAAACATGCATTATGTCTAAAAATGCCTGTAATATTGTATTCATGTGAGTTTAACTAGAATCAGTTGTTTTTGTACGGTTTACAAATACAAAATATTGGTTTTACTCACTATGACAGTATACTGTCACATTCAATCTGACAGTTATTTAAACATAACTCCTAAACCAAACATGTTTTATGTCTAAAAATTCCTGTAATATTGTATCTATATAAGTTTTACCAGAATCAGGAATTTTGGTAAGGTTTACAAATACAAAAAATATGTTTTATTCATAATGACAATATAACTACCACACTCCACATGACAGTTATTTAAACATAATTCCTAAACCAAACATGATACATGGCTAATAATGCCTGGAGAAATGTATCTTTGTGATTTTCACAAGTTCAATTTTTTACTTAATATGATGATATAACTGTCACACTAAATATGAAAGTTATATAAACATAACTCCAAATCCAAACATGCATTATGTCTAAAAATGTCTGTAATATTGTATCTATGTGAGTTTTACCAGAATCAGGTATTTTGGTAAGGGTGACAAATACAAAAATTAGGTTTTACTCATAATAACAATATAACTGCCACATTGACTGCCACCAAACATGCATTATGTCTAAAAATGCTTGTAATTTTGAATCCATGTGAGTTTTACTAGAATCAGTTGTTTTTGTAAGGTTTACAAATACAAAATATTATTTTTACTCATAATGACAGTATACTGTCACAATTAATCTGACAAAATGGCTAATAATGTATCTTTGTGAGTTTTACTGGAAAAAATATTTTGTAAGGTTTGTAAAGACACAAGTTAGTTTTTTTTTTACACAATTTAACAGTATAGCTGTCATACTATATATGAAAGTTATATAAACATAATTCCAAAACCAAATATGCAATCCGTCTAAAAATGCCTGTAATATTGAATATATGTGAGTTTGATCAAAATCAGGTATTTTGGTAAGGTTTACGAATACAAAAATTAGGTTTTACTCATAGTGACAGTATAACTGCCATACTCAATATGACAGTTAATTAAACATAACTCCTAAAACACAAATGCAAAATGACTACTAGTGCCTAGAGAAATGTATATTTGTGAATTTTACTGGAAAACAATATTTTGTAAGGTTTTTAAAGATACAAATTAGTTTTTTTTTTACTCAGTATGATGGTATAACTGCCATACTAAATATGAAAGTTATATAAACATAACTCCAAAACCAAACATGCTTTATGTCTAAAAATTCCTGTAATATTGTAACGATGTGGGTTTTACCAGAATCAGGTATTTTGGTAAGGTTTACAAATACAAAAAATAGGTTTTACTCATAATGACAGTATAACTGCCACACTCAATATGACAGTTATTTAAACATAACTCCTAAACCAAACATGATAAATGACTAATTATGCCTGGAGAAATGTATCTTTGTGAGTTTTACTGGGAAAAAAAAAATTGTAAGGCTTATAAAGAAACGTTTTTTTTTTTTTTACTCGATAAGATGGTATAACTGTCATACTAAATATGAAAGTTGTATAAACATAACTCCAAAACCAAACATGCGTTATGTCTACAAATGCCTGCAATATTGTATCTATGTGATTTTTACCAGAATCAGGTATTTTTGGTAAGGTTTACAAATACAAAAGTTAGGTTTTACTCACTATGACAGTATACTGTCACATTCAATCTGACAGTTATTTAAACATACTGTAACTCCTAAACCACAAATACAAATTGGCTAATAATGTCTGGAGAAATGTATCTTTGTGAGTTTTCCTGGAAAAAAAATAAAAAAAATTTAAGGTTTGTAAAGACACAAGTTAGTTTTTTTACTTAATATGACAGTAAAACTGTCATACTAAATATGAAAGTTAAATAAACATAACTCCAAAACTGAACTGCAATACGTCTAAAAATGCCTGTAATATTGAATCTATATGAGTTTTACCAGATTCAGGTATTTTGGTAAGGTTTACAAATACAAAAATTGGGTTTTACTCATAATGACAGTATAACTTCCATTTTCAAAATAACAGTTATTTAAACATAACTCCTAAACCAAACATGCTAAATAGCTAATAATGCCTAGGGAAATGTATCTTTGTGAGTTTTACTAGAAAAAAATATTTTGTACGGTTTGTAAAGAAAAAGTTTTTTTTTTTTTTTTTACTCAATATGATGGTATAACTGTCAAACTAAATATAAAAGTAATATAAACATCATTCCAAAACCAAACTCCTAAACCAAACTTGCAATCCGTCTTAAACTGCCTGTAATATTGAATCTATATGAGTTTTACCAGAATCACGTATTTTGGTAAGGTTCACAAATACAAAACTTGGGTTTTACTCATAATGACAGTATAACTGCATTATTTGATATGACAGTTATTTAAACATAACTCCTAAACCAAACATGGCAAATAGCTAATAATGCCTGGAAAAATGTATATAAACATAACTCCAAAACCAAACATGCATTATGTCTAAAAATGCCTGTAATTTTGTATCTATGTGAGTTTGACCAGAATCAGGAATTTTGGTAAGGTTTATAAATACAAAAATTAGGTTTTACTCATAATGACAGTATAACTGCCACCCTCAATATGACGGTTATGTTAACATAACTCCTAAACCACACATGCAAAATGGCTAATAATGCCTGGAGAAATGTGTCTTTGTGAGTTTTACAGGGGGAAAAAAATATTTTGTAAGGTTTAATAAGACACAAAATAGTTTTTTTTATTCAATATGTTTGTATAACTGTCATAATAAATGTAAAAGTTGTATAAACATAACTCCAAAACCAAACATGCATTATGTCTAAAAATGCCTGTAATATTGAATCTATGTGAGTTTTACTAGAATCAGGTATTTTGTTAAGGTTTACAAATACAAAAATTAGGTTTTACTCACTATGACAGATACTGTCACATTCAATCTGACTGTTATTTAAACACAAATTCTAAACCACAGATGCAAAATGGCTAATAATAACCGGAGAAATGTATTTTTGTGAGTTTTCCTGGAAAAAAAACATTTTGTAAGGTTTGTATTGACACAAGTTAGTTTTTTTTACTCAATATGATGGAAACATGCTTTATGTCTAAAAAAATCTTGTAATATTTTATCCATGTGAGTTTTATCAGAATCAGTTATTTTGGTAATTTTACAAATACAAAAGATAGGTTTTACTCATAATGAAAGTATACTGTCACATTCAATCTGACTGTTATTTAAACAAAACTCTAAACCAAACATGGTTAATGGCTAATAATGCCTGGAGAAATGTATCTTTGTGAGTTTTAGTGGAATTTTTTTTTTTTAAGGTTTATAAAGACACAAGTTAGTTTTTTTTACTCAATATGACAGTATAACTGTAATACTAAATGTAAAAAATATATAAACATAACTCCAAAACCAAACATGCATTATGTTTAAAAATGCCTGTAATTTTGTATCCATGCAAGTTTTACTAAAATCAATTGTTGTAGTAAGGTTTGCAATTACAAAATATTGGTTTTACTCACCATGATAGTATACTGTCACATTCAATTTGACAGTTATTTAAACATAACTACCAAACCACACATGCAAAATGGCTATAATGACTGGAGAAATGTATCTTTGTGAGATTACTGGAAAAACATATTTTGTAAGGTTTGTAAAGAAACAATTTAGTTTTTTTTACTTAATATGATGAGGTAGCGACTTTTCCAGGGTGTACCCCGCCTTCCGCCCGATTGTAGCTGAGGTAGGCTCCAGCCCCCTCGCGACCCCGAAGGGAATAAGCGGTAGAAAATGGATGGATGGATGGACAGTATAACTGTCATACTAAATGTAAAAGTAGTATAAACATAACTCCAAAACCAAACATGCATTATGTCTAAAAATGCCTGTAATATTGTATCCATGTGAGTTTTACTAGAATCAGTTGTTTTTGTAAGTTTTGCAAATACAAAATATTGGTTTTACTCACTATGACAGTATACTGTCACATTCAATCTGTATGCTATTTAAACATAACTCCTAAACCACACATGCAAAATGACTAATAATGCCTGGAAAAATGTATCTCTGTGAATTTTACTGGAAAAAAATATTTTTTAAGGTTTGAAAATTACAAGTTTGTTATTTTTTACTCAATTTGACAGTATAACTATCATACTAAATATGAAAGTTATATACACATAACTCTAAAACCAAACTTGCAATCCGTCTAAAAATGCCTGTAATATTGAATCTATGTGAGTTTTACTAAAATCAGGTATTTTGGTAAGGTTTACAAATACAAAAATTAGGTTTTACTCATAATGACCGTATAACTGCCACATTTAACATGACAGGTATTTAAACATAATTCCTAGACCAAACATGATAAATGGCTAATAATGCCTGGAGAAATGTATCTTTGTGAGTTTTACAGGAAAAAAAAAAATTTGTAAGGTTTATAAAGACACAAGGTAGTTTTTTTACTCAATATGATGGTATAACCGTCATACTAAATATGACAGTTATATAAACATAACTCCAAAAACAAACATGAATTTTGTCTAAAAATACCTGTAATATTGTATCTATGTGAGTTTTACCAGAATCAGGTATTTTGGTAAGGTTTACAAATACAAAAATTTGGTTTTACTCACTATGACAGGATACTGTCACATTCAATCTGATAGTTATGTAAACATAACTCCTAACCACACATAATGCCTGGAGAAATGTATCTTTGTGAGTTTTACTAGGAAACATTTTTTGTAAGGTTTGTAAAGACACACGTTAGTTTTTTTTACTCAATATGACAGTATAACTGTCATACTACATGCAAAAAATATATAAACATGACTCTAAAACCAAACTTGCAATCCGTCTAAAAATGTCTGTTATATTGAATCTATGTGAGTTTTACCAAAATGAGGTATTTTGGTAAGGTTGACAAATAAAAAAAATAGGTTTTACTGATAGTGACATTATAAGTGCCACACTCAATATGACAGTTATTTAAACATAACTCATAAGCGACACATGAAAATGGCTATTAATCCTGGAGAAATGTATTTTTGTTAGTTTTACTAGAGTAATGATCATTTGTAAGGTTTGCAAAGACACAAGTTTTTTTACTCAATATGACGGTATAACTGTCAAACTAAATGAAAAAGTTACAGAAACATAACTCCAAAACCAAACTCAAAAATCAAACATGCAATCCGTTTAAAAATGCCTGTAATATTAAATATATGTGAGTTTTATCAGAATCAGGTATTTTGGTAAGGTTTACAAATACAAAAATTGGGTTTTACTCATAATGACAGTAAAACTGCCATAATCAAAATAACAGTTATTTAAACATAACTCCTAAACCAAACATGCTAATTGGATATTAATGCCTGGAGAAATGTATAAAAACATAACTTCAAAACCAAACATGCATTATGTCTAAAAATGCCTGTAGTATTGTATCTATGTGAGTTTTACCAGAATCAGGTATTTTGGTAAGGTTTACATATACACAAATTTGGTTTTACTCATAATGACAGTATAACTGCCACATTTAATATGACAGTTATGTAAACATAACTCCTATACCACACATGCAAAATGGTTAATAATGCCTGGAGAAATGTATCTTTGTGAGTTTTGCTGGAAAAAAACAAATTTGTAAGGTTTATAAAGATACAAGTTAAATTTTTTACTCAATATGATGATATAACTGTCATACTAAATATGAAAGTTATATAAACATAACTCCAAAACCAATGAATCTATGTTCGTTTTACTAGAATCAGGTATTTTGGTAAGGTTTACAATAACAAAAATTAGGTTTTACTCATAATGACAGAATAACTGCCACATTCAATTTGACAGTTATGTAAACATAACTCCTAAACCACACATGCAAAATGGTTAATAATGCCTGGAGAAATGTACCTTTTTAAGTTTTATAGGAAAAAAATTTTTTTTGTAAGGTTTGTAAAGACTGCGATTAGTTGGCGACTTGTCCAGGGTGTAGCCCGCCTTCCGCCCGATTGTAGCTGAGATAGGCTCCAGTGCCCCCCGTGACCCCAAAGGGAATAAGCGGTAGAAATGGATGGATGAATGGGTTTTGTAAAGACACAAGTTTTTTTTTTATACTCAATATGACAGTATAACTGTCATACTAAATGTAAAAAAATTATAAACATAACTCCAAACCAAACATGCATTATGTCTAAAAATGCCTGTAATATTGTATTCATGTAAGTTTAACTAGAATCAGTTGTTTTTGTACGGTTGAAAAATACAAAATATTGGTTTTACTCACTATGACAGTATACTGTCACATTCAATCTGACAATTATTTCAACATAACTCCTAAACCAAACATGATTTATGTCTAAAAATTCCTGTAATATTGTATCTATATGAGTATTACCAGAATAAGGTATTTTGGTAAGGTTTACAAATACAAAAAATAGGTTTTACTCATAATGACAATATAACTGCCACACTCAACATGACAGTTATTTAAACATAATTCCTAAACCAAACATGATAAATGGCTAATAATGCCTGGATAAATGTATCTTTGTGATTTTTATTAGAAACAAATATTTTGTAAGGGTTTGTAAAGACAAAAGTTAGTTTTTTTTTATTTAATATGATGGGTATAACTGTCATACTAAATATGAAAGTTATATAAACATAATTCCAAAACCAAACTTCTAACCAAACTTGCAATATGTCTTAAACTGCCTGTAATATTTAATCTATGTGAGTTTTACCAGAATCAGGTATTTTGGTAAGGTTTACAAATACAAAACTTGACAAACTATGACAGTGAAATTGCAACATTTGATATGACAGTTATTTAAACATAACTCCTAAACCAAACATGATAAATGGCTAATAATGCCTGGAGAAATGTATCATTGTGAGTTTTACTGGAAACAAATAATTTGTAAGGTTTATAAAGACACAAGTTAGTTTTTTTTATTTATTATGTTGGTATAACTTTCATACTAAATATGAAAGTTATATAAACATAACTCCAAAACAAAGAACATGCTTTATGTCTAAAAATTCCTGTAATATTTTTTATGTGAGTTTTACCAGAATCAGGTATTTTGGCAAGGTTTACAATTACAAAAAATTATGTTTTACTCTTAATGACAGTATAACTGCCACATTGACTGCCACCAAACATGCATTGTGTCTAAAAATGCTTATAATTTTGTGTCCATGTGAGTTTTACTATAATCAGTTGTTTTTGTAAGGTTTACAAATACAAAATATTAGTTTTACTCATAATGACAGTATACTGTCACAATCAATCTGACAAAATGGCTAATAATGCCTTGAGGAATGTATCTTTGTGAGTTTTACTGGAAACAATATTTTGTAAGGTATGTAAAGACACAAGTTAGTTTTTTTTACACAATTTAACAGTTTCGCTGTCATACTATATATGAAAGTTATATAAACATAATTCCAAAACCAAATATGCAATCTGTCTAAAAATGCCTGTAATATTGAATATATGTGAGTTTTATCAGATTCAGGTATTTTGGTAAAGTTTACGAATACAAAAATTAGGTTTTACTCATAGTGACAGTATAACTGCCACACTAAATATGACAGTTAATTAAACATAACTCCTAAAACACAAATGCAAAATGACTAATAATGCCTAGAGAAATGTATATTTGTGAATTTTAATGGTAAACAATATTTTGTAAGGTTTGTAAAGATAAAAATTAGGTTTTTTTTACTTAAAATGATGGTATAACTGTCATACTAAATATGAAAGTTATATAAACATAACTCCAAAACCAAACATGCTTTATGTCTAAAAATTCCTGTAATATTGGGTTTTACCAGAATCAGGTATTTTGGTAAGGTTTACAAATACCAAAAATAGGTTTTACTCATAATGACACACAATACAATAACTGCCACACTCAATATGACAGTTATTTAAACATAACTCCTAAACAAAAGATGATAAATGGCTAATTATGCCTGGAGAAATGTATCTTTGTGAGTTTTGCTTGGGAAAAAAAAATGTAAGGTTTATAAAGACACAATTTTTTGTTTTTTTTTACTCAGTTTGATGGTATAACTGTCATACTAAATATGAAAGTTGTATAAACATAACTCCAAAATCAAACATGCATTATGTCTAAAAATGCCTTCAATATTGTATCTATGTGATTTTTACCAGAATCAGGTATTTTTGGCAAGGTTTACAAATACAAAAATTAGGTTTTACTCACTATGACAGTATACTGTCACATTCAATCTGACAGTTATTTAAACATACTGTAACTCCTAAACCACAAATACAAAATGGCTAATAATGCCTGGAGAAATGTATCTTTGTGAGTTTTCCTGGAAAAAAATTACATTTTATAAGGTTTGTAAAGACACAAGTTAGTTTTTTTTTACTTAATATGACAGTATAACTGTCATACTAAATATGAAAGTTAAATAAACATAACTCCAAAACCAAACTTGCAATAAGTCTAAAAATGCCTGTAATTTTGAATCTATGTGAGTTTTACCAGAATCAGGTATTTAGGTAAGGTTTACAAACATAACATAACTCCTAAACCAAACATGCTAAATGGCTAATAATGCCTGGAGAAATGTATCTTAGTGAATTTTACTAGAAAAAAATATTTTGTAAGGTTTGTAAAGACGAAAGTTATTTTTTTTTTACTGAATATGATGGTATAACTGTCAAACTAAATATAGAATTAATATAAACATAATTCCAAAAACAAACTCCTAAACCAAACTTGCAATCCGTCTTAAACTGCCTGTAATATTGAATCTATATGAGTTTTACCAGAATCAGGTATTTTGGTAAGGTTTACAAATACAAAACGTGGGTTTTACTCATAATGACAGTATAACTGCATTATTTGATATGACAGTTATTTAAACATAACTCCGAAACCAAAGATGATAAAAGGCTAATAATGCCTGGAAAAATGTATATAAACATAACTCCGAAACCAAACATGCATTATGTCTAAAAATGCCTGTAATATTGTATCTATGTGAGTTTTACCAGAATCATGTATTTTGGTAAGGTTTATAAATACAAAAATTAGGTTTTACTCATAATGACAGTATAACTGCCACCCTCAATATGACAGTTATGTAAACATAACTCCTAAACCACACATGCAAAATGGCTAATAATGCCTGGAGATATGTATCTTTGTGAGTTTTACAGGGAAAAAAAATATTTTGTAAGGTTTGTAAAGACAAAAGTTAGGTTTTTTTTATTCAATATGTTTGTATAACTGTCATAATAAATGTAAAAGTTATATAAACATAACTCCAATACCAAACATGCAATTCATCTAAAAATGCCTGTAATATTGAATCTATGTTAGTTTAACTAGAATCAGGTATTTTGTTAAGGTTTACATTTAAAATAATAGGTTTTACTCTCTATGACAGTATACTGTCACATTCAATCTGACTGTTTTTTAAACATACATTCTAAACCACAGATGCATAATGGCTAATATTAACTGGAGAAATGTATTTTTGTGAGTTTTACTGGAAAAAAAAATATTTTGTAAGGTTTGTATAGACACAGGTTAGTTTTTTTTACTCAATATGATGGAAACATGCTTTATGTTTAAAAAATCCTGTAATATTGTATCTATGTGAGTTTTATCAGAATCAGTTATTTTGGTAATTTTACAAATACTGCCACACTCAATTTGACAATTATTTAAACATAACTCTAAACCAAACATGAATAATGGCTAATAATGCCTGGAGAAATGTATCTTTGTGAGTTTTACTGGAAAAAAATAATTTTTAAGGTTTAAAAAGACACAAGTTTGTTTTTTTTACTCAATATGACAGTATAACTGTCATACTAAATGTAAAAAATATATAAACATAACTCCAAAACCAAACATGCATTATGTTTAAAAATGCCTGTAATTTTGTATCCATGCGAGTTTTACTAAAATCAATTGTTGAAGTAAGGTTTGCAAATACAAAATATTGGTTTTACTCACCATGATAGTATACTGTCACATTCAATTTGACAGTTATTTAATCATAACTACCAAACCACACATGCAAAATGGCTATAATGCCAGGAAAAATGTATCTTTGTGAGATTACTGGAAAAAAATATTTTGTAAGGTTTGTAAAGAAACAATTTAGTTTTTTTTTTACTTAATATGATGAGATGGCGACTTTTCCAGGGTGTACCCCGCCTTCCGCCCGATTGTAGCTGAGATAGGCTCCAGCACCCCCTGCGACCCCGAAGGGAATAAGCGGTAGAAAATGGATGGATGGATGGACAGTATAACTGTCATACTAAATGTAAAAGTAGTATAAACATAACTCCAAAACCAAACATGCATTATGTCTAAAAATGCCTGTAATATTGTATCCATTTGAGTTTTACTAGAATCAGTTGTTTTTGTAAGTTTTGCAAATACAAAATATTGGTTTTACTCACTATGACAGTATACTGTCACATTCAATCTGACTGTCATTTAAACAAAACTCTAAACCAAACATGGTTAATGGCTAATAATGCCTGGAGAAATGTATCTTTGTGAGTTTTACTGGAATTTTTTTTTTTAAGGTTTATAAAGACACAAGTTAGTTTTTTTTACTCAATATGACAGTATAACTGTAATACTAAATGTAAAAAATATATAAACATAACTCTAAAACCAAACATGCATTATGTTTAAAAATGCCTGTAATTTTGTATCCATGCAAGTTTTACTAAAATCAATTGTTGTAGTAAGGTTTGCAATTACAAAATATTGGTTTTACTCACCATGATAGTATACTGTCACATTCAATTTGACAGTTATTTAAACATAACTACCAAACCACACATGCAAAATGGCTATAATGACTGGAGAAATGTATCTTTGTAAGATTACTGGAAAAACATATTTTGTAAGGTTTGTAAAGAAACAATTTAGTTTTTTTTACTTAATATGATGAGATGGCGACTTTTCCAAGGTGTACACCGCCTTCCGCCCAATTGTAGCTGAGATAGGCTCCAGCCCCCTCGCGACCCCGAAGGGAAAGCGGTAGAAAATGGACGGATGGATGGACAGTATAACTGTCATACTAAATGTAAAAGTAGTATAAACATAACTCCAAAACCAAACATGCATTATGTCTAAAAATGCCTGTAATATTGTATCCATGTGAGTTTTACTAGAATCAGTTGTTTTTGTAAGTTTTGCAAATACAAAATATTGGTTTTACTCACTATGACAGTATACTGTCACATTCAATCTGTATGCTATTTAAACATAACTCCTAAACCACACATGCAAAATGACTAATAATGCCTGGAAAAATGTATCTCTGTGAATTGTACTGGAAAAAAATATTTTGTAAGGTTTGTAAAATTACAAGTTTGTTATTTTTTACTCAATTTGACAGTAAACTATCATACTAAATATGAACGTTATATACACATAACTCTAAAACCAAACTTGCAATCCGTCTAAAATGCCTGTAATATTGAATCTATGTGAGTTTTACCAAAATCAGGTATTTTGGTAAGGTTTACAAATACAAAAATTAGGTTTTACTCATAATGACCGTATAACTGCCACATTTAACATAAATGATAAATGATAAATGGGTTGTACTTGAATAGCGCTTTTCTACCTTCAAGGTACTCAAAGCGCTTTGACACTACTTCCACATTTATCCATTCACACACACATTCACACACTGATGGAGGGAGCTGCCATGCAAGGCGCTAACCAGCACCCATCAGGAGCAAGGGTGAAGTGCCTTGCTCAGGACACAACGGACATGACGAGGTTGGTACTAGGTGGGGATTGAACCAGGGACCCTCGGGTTGCGCACGGCCACTAATCCACTGCGCCACGCCGTCCCATGACAGGTATTTAAACATAATTCCTAAACCAAACATGATAAATGGCTAATAATGCCTGGAGAAATGTATCTTTGTGAGTTTTACAGGAAAAAAATAAATTGTAAGGTTTATAAAGACACAAGGTAGTTTTTTTTACTCAATATGATGGTATAACCGTCATACTAAATATGACAGTTATATAAACATAACTCCAAAAACAAACATGAATTTTGTCTAAAAATACCTGTAATATTGTATCTATGTGAGTTTTACCAGAATCAGGTATTTTGGTAAGGTTTACAAATACAAAAATTTGGTTTTACTCACTATGACAGGATACTGTCACATTCAATCTGACAGTTATGTAAACATAACTCCTAAACCACACATGCAAAATGGCTAATAATGCCTGGAGAAATGTATCTTTGTGAGTTTTACTAGGAACATTGTTTTGTAAGGTTTGTAAAGACACAAGTTAGTTTTTTTTACTCAATATGACGGTATAACTGTCATACTACATGCAAAAAATATATAAACATGACTCCAAAACCAAACTTGCAATCCGTCTAAAAATGTCTGTTATATTGAATCTATGTGAGTTTTACCAAAATAAGGTATTTTGGTAAGGTTGACAAATAAAAAAAATAGGTTTTACTGATAGTGACATTATAAGTGCCACACTCAATATGACAGTTATTTAAACATAACTCATAAGCGACACATGAAAATGGCTATTAATCCTGGAGAAATGTATTTTTGTTAGTTTTACTAGAGTAATGATCTTTTGTAAGGTTTGCAATATGACGGTATAACTGTCAAACTAAGAAAAAGTTACAGAAACATAACTCCAAAACCAAACTCAAAAATCAAACATGCAATCCGTTTAAAAATGCCTGTAATATTAAATATATGTGCGTTTTATCAGAATCAGGTATTTTGGTAAGGTTTACAATACCAAAATTAGGTTTTACTCATAATGACAGTATAACTGCCACGCTCAATATGACAGTTATTTAAACATAACTCCTAAAACACACATGCAAAATGACTAATAATGCGTGGAAAAATGTATCTTTGTGATTTTTACTGGAAAAAAATATTTTGTAAGGTTTGTAAAGATACTGTTTTTTGTTTTTTTTTAACTCAATATGATGGTATAACCTCCTCTCTGAGCTGCCACCTTAACGTGGTAGAGGAGTTTGCGTGTCCCAATGATCCTAGGAGCTATGTTGTCCGGGGGCTTGATGCCCCCTGGTAGGGTCTCCCAAGACAAACTGGTCCTAGGTGAGGGATCAGACAAAGAGCAGCTCGAAGACCTCTATGAAGAAAACGACTAAGGAACCCAGATTTCCCTCGCCCGGACGCGGGTCACCGGGGCCCCCCTCTGGAGCCAGGCCCGGAGGTGGGGCACGATGGCGACCGCCTGGTGGCCGGGCCTGTCCCCATGGGGCCCGGCCGGGCACAGCCCGAAGAGGCAACGTGGGTCCCCCCTCCAATGGGCTCACCACCCATAGCAGGGGTCATAGAGGTCGGGTGCAGTTATACTGTCATATTGAGTAAAAAAAACTAACGTGTGTCTTTACAAACCTTACAAAATATGTGTCCTAGTAAAACTCACAAAGATACATTTCTCCAGGCATTATTAGCCATTTTGCATGTGTGGTTTAGGAGTTGTGTTTACATAAATGTCAGATTGAATGTGACAGTATACTGTCATAGTGAGTAAAACCTAATTTTTGTATTTGTAAACCTTACTAAAATACCTGATTCTGGTAAAACTCACATATTACAGGTATTTTTCATGTTTGTTTTTGGAGTTATGTTTATATAACTTTCATATTTAGTATGACGGTTATACCATCATATTGAGTAAAAAAAAATACCTTGTGTCTTTATAAACCTTACAAATTATTTTTTTCCTGTAAAACTCACAAAGATACATTTCTCCAGGCATTATTAGCCATTTATCATGTTTGGTTTAGGAATTATGTTTAAATACCTGTCATGTTAAACGTGGCAGTTATATTGTCATTATGAGTAAAACCTATTTTTTGTATTTGTAAACCTTACCAAATACCTGATTCTGGTAAAAATCACATAGATACAATATTACAGGAATTTTTAGACATAAAGCATGTTTGGTTTTGGAGTTATGTTTATATAACTTTCATATTTAGTATGACAGTTAAACAATCATATTGAGTAAAAAAAAAAAATTTGTGTCTTTACAAACCTTACAAAATATTTTTTTTTCATTAAAATTCACAAAGATACATTTTTCCAGGCATTATTAGCCATTTTGCATTTGTTTTTTAGGAGTTTTGTTTAAAAAACTGTCATGTTGAGTGTGGCAGTTATACTGTCATGAGTAAAACCTAATTGTTGTATTTGTAAACCTTACCAAAATACCTGATTTTGGTAAAACTCACATAGATTCAATATTACAGGCATTTTTAGACGTATTGCAAGTTTGCCTATCTCAGCTACAATCGGGCAGAAGGCGGGTTACACCTTGGAAAAGTCGCCATCTCATCATAGTCATTTATGTTTAAATAACTGTCAAATTGAATGTGACAGTATACTATCATGGTGAGTAAAACCAATATTTTGTATTTGCAAACCTTACTACAACAATTGATTTTAGTAAAACACACAAGATACAAAATTACAGGCATTTTTAAACATTATGCATGTTTGGTTTTGGAGTTATGTTTATATATTTTTTACATTTAGTATTACAGTTATACTGTTATATTGAGTAAAAAAAACTAACTTGTGTCTTTATAAACCTTAAAAAAAAAAAATTCCAGTAAAACTCACAAAGATACATTTCTCCAGACATTATTAGCCATTAACCATGTTTGGTTTAGAGTTATGTTTAAATAACTGTCATATTGAGTGTGGCAGATATACTGTCATTATGAGTAAAACCTATTTTTTGTATTTGTAAAATTACCAAAATAACTGATTCTGATAAAACTCACATGGATAAAATATTACAGGATTTTTTTAGACATAAAGCTGTTTCCATCATATTGAGTAAAAAAAACTAACTTGTGTCTATACAAACCTTACAAAACATTTGTTTTCCAGTAAAACTCACAAAAATACATTTCTCCAGTTAATGTTAGCCATTTTGCATCTGTGGTTTAGAATTTGTGTTTAAATAACAGTCAGATTGAATGTGACAGTATTCTGTCATAGTGAGTAAAACCTTATTTTTGTAAACCTTAAAAAAATACCTGATTCTAGTAAAACTCACATAGATTCAATATTACAGGCATTTTTAGACGGATTGCATGTTTGGTATTGGAGTTATGTTTATATAACTTTTACATTTATTATGACAGTTATACAAACATATTGAATAAAAAAACATATTTTGTGTCTCATCAAACCTTACAAAATATTTTTTTTCCTGTAAAACTCACAAAGATACATTTCTCCAGGCATTATTAGCCATTTTGCATGTGTGGTTTAGGAGTTATGTTAACATAACCGTCATATTGAGGGTGGCAGTTATACTGTCATTATGAGTAAAACCTAATTTTTGTATTCATAAACCTTACCAAAATTCCTGATTCTGGTAAAACTCACATAGATACAATATTACATGCATTTTTAGACATAATGCATGTTTGGTTTTGGAGTTATGTTTATACACATTTTTCCAGGCATTATTAGCCATTTATCATGTTTGGATTAGGAGTTATGTTTAAATAACTGTCATATCAAATAATGCAGTTATACTGTCATTATGAGTAAAACCCAAGTTTTGTCTTTACAAACCTTACAAAATATTTGTTTTCTAGTAAAATTCACAAAGATACATTTCTCCAGGCATTATTAGCTATTTAGCATGTTTGGTTTACGAGTTATGTTTAAATAACTGTTATTTAGAATATGGCAGTTATACTGTCATTATGAGTAAAAGCTAAATTTTGTATTTATAAACCTTACCAAAATACCTGATTCTGGTAAAACTCACATAGATACAATATTACAGGCATTTTAAGACATAATGCATGTTCAGTTTTGGAGTTATTTTTATATAACTTTCATATTTGGTATGACAGTTATACTTTCATATTGAATTAAAAAAACTAATTTGCGTATTTGCAAAACTTACAAAATATATTTTTCTAGTAAAACTAACAAAGATACATGTCTTCAGGCATTATTAGACATGTTACATGTTGGGTGTAGGAATTAGGTTGAAAAACATTTTTATTGTTTATTTCGCATTATCTCAGGATTTTAAGAACATTACTGTCATAATGGGTAAAAAACTACTTTTTGTGTTTGCAAGCCTTAAAATAGCTTATGTTTCGAGTAAAACTCACAAGGATGCATTGTTTTAGGCTTTATTAGCCTATTTGCACCTTTGGTTAGGAAGTTATGTTTAAATAACTGTCAAATTGAATGTAGCAGTTATCTGTCATTATGAGTAAACACCTAATTTATGTATTTGTACACCTTACCAAATGAACTGATTCTTGTAAAACTCACATAGATACAATGTTTTAGGCATTTTTAGACATAATGCATGTTTAGTTTTGGAGTTATGTTTATATAACTTTCATATTTGGTATGACAGTTATACTGTCATATTGAATTAACAAAACTAACTTGCCTCTTTGCAAAACTTACAAAAGATAGTTTTTCTAGTAAAACTAACAAAGATAAATATATTCACGCATTATTAGACATGTTGCATGTTTAGTGTATTAATTATGTTGAAAAACATTTTTATTGCTTATTTCGCATTATCTCAGGATTTTAAGAACATTACTGTCATAATGAGTAAAAAACCTAGTTTTTATGTTTGCAAGCCTTAAAATAGCATATGTTTCGAGTAAAACTCACATGGATGCATTGTTTTAGGCTTTAGTAGCCTATTTTGCATTTGTGGTTAGGAAGTTATGTTTAATTAACTGTCAAATTGAATGTAGCAGTTATCTGTCTTTATGAGTAAACCCCTAATTTATGTAATTGTACACTTTACCAAATTAACTGATTCTTGTAAAACTCACATAGATACAATATTTTAGGCATTTTTAGATATAATGTATGTTTAGTTTTGGAGTTATGTTTATATAACTTTCATATTTGGTATGACAGTTATACTGTCATATTGAATTAAAAAAAACTAACTTGCCTCTTTGTAAAACTTACAAAATATAATTTTTCTAGTAAAACTAACAAAGATACATGTTTTTGGGCATTATTAGACATGTTGCATGTTTGGTGTAGGAATTATGTTGAAAAACAATTTTATTGCTTATTTCGCATTATCTCAGGATTTTAAGAACACAACTGTCATAATGAGTATAAAACTACTTTTTGTGTTTGCAGGCCTTAAAACAGTATATGTTTCGAGTAAAACTCACACGGATGCATTGTTTTAGGCTTTATTAGCCTATTTTGCACGTGTGGTTAGGAAGTTTTGTTTAAATAACTGTCAAATTGAATGTAGCAGTTATCTGTCATTATGAGTAAACCCCTAATTTATGTAATTGTACACCTTACCAAATTAACTGATTCTTGTAAAACTCACATAGATACAATATTTTAGGCATTTTTAGACATAATGCATGTTTAGTTTTGGAGTTATGTTTATGTAACTTTCATATTTGGTATGACAGTTACACTGTCATATTGAATTAAAAAAACTATTTTGCCTTTTTGAAAAACTTACAAAAGCTAATTTTTCTAGTAAAACTAACAAAGATACATGTCTTTAGGCATTATTAGACATGTTGCATGTTTGGTGTAGGAATTATGTTGAAAAACATTTTTATTGCTTATTTCGCATTATCTCAGGATTTTAGGAACATAACTGTCATAATGAGTAAAAAACTACTTTTTGTGTTTGCAGGCCTTAAAATAGCATATGTTTCGATTAAAACTCACAAGGATGCAATGTTTAAGGCTTTATTAACCTATTTGCATGTGTGATTAGGAAGTTATGTTTAAATAACAGTCAAATTGAATAAAGCAGTTATATTGTCATTATGAAAAAAAAAACAATTTTTGTATTTGTAAACCTTACCAAATTACCTGATTCTGGTGAAACTCACATAGATACAATATTACAGGCATTTTTAGACATAATGCATGTTCAGTTTTGGAGTTATGTTTATATAACTTTCAAATTTGGTATGACAGTTATACTGTCATATTGAATTAAAAAAACTGACTTGCCTCTTTGCAAAACTTACAAAAGATAATTTTTCTAGTGAAACTAACAAAGATACATGTATCCAGGCATTATTAGACATGTTGCATGTTTAGTATAGGAATTATGTTGAAAAACATTTTTATTGCTTATTTCGCATTATCTCAGGATTTTAAGAACATAACTGTCATAATGAGAAAAAAACTACTTTTTGTGTTTGCAGGCTTTAAAATAGCATATGTTTCGAGTAAAACTCACAAGGATGCATTGTTTTAGGTTTTATTAGCCTATTTTGCATGTGTGGTTGGGAAGTTTTGTTTAAATAACTGTCAAATTGAATGTAGCAGATATCTTTCATTATGAGTAAACCCCTAATTTATGTAATTGTACACCTTACTTAATTAAATTATTCTTGTAAAACTCACATAGATACAATATTTTAAGCATTTTTAGACATAATGCATAATGTTTTGGAGTTATGTTTATATATTTTTCATATTTGGTATGACAGTTACACTGTCATATTGAATTAAAAAAACTAACTTGCCTCTTTGTAAAACTTACAAAAGATAATTTTTCTAGTAAAACTAACAAAGATACATGTTTTTGGGGATTATTAGACATGTTGCATGTTTGGTGTAGGAATTATGATGAAAAACATTTTTATTGCTTATTTCGCATTATCTCAGGATTTTAAGAACATAACTGTCATAATGAGTAAAAAACTACTTTTTGTGTTTGCAGGCCTTAAAATAGCATATGTTTCGAGTACAACTCACAAGGATGCATTGTTTTAGGCTTTATTAGCCTATTTTGCACGTGTGGTTAGGAAGTTATGTTTAAAAAACTGTCAAATTGAATGAAGCAGTTATCTTTAATTATGAGTAAACACCTAATTTATGTAATTGTACACCTTACCAAATGAACTGATTCTTGTAAAACTCACATAGATACAATATTTTAGGCATTTTTAGACATAATGCATGTTCAATTTTGGAGTTATGTTTATATAACTTTCAAATGTGGTATGACAGTTATTCTGTCATATTGAATTAACAAAACTAACTTGCCTCTTAGCAAAACTTACAAAAGTTAGTTTTTCTAGTAAAACTGACAAAGATAAATATATTCACGCATTATTAGACATGTTGCATGTTTAGTGTATTAATTATGTTGAAAAACATTTTTATTGCTTATTTCGCATTATCTCAGGATTTTAAGAACATAACTGTCATAATGAGTAAAAAACTACTTTTTGTGATTGCAAGCCTTAAAATAGCATATGTTTCGATTAAAACTCACAAGGATGCATTGTTTTAGGCTTTATTAGCCTATTTGCACCTGTGGTTAGGAAGTTATGTTTAAATAACTGTCAAATTGAATGTAGCAGTTATCTGTCATTATGAGTAAACACCTAATTTATGTGATTGTACACCTTACCAAATTAACTGATTCTTGTAAAACTCACATAGATACAATATTTTAGGCAGTTTTAGACATAATGCATGTTTAGTTTTGGAGTTATGTTTATATAACTTTCATAATTGGTATGACAGTTATACTGTCATATTGAATTAACAAAACTAACTTGCCTCTTTGCAAAACTTACAAAAGATAGTTTTTCTAGTAAAACTAACAAAGATAAGTATATTCACGCATTATTAGACATGTTGCATGTTTAGTGTAGGAATTATGTTGAAAAACATTTTTATTGCTTATTTCGCATTATCTCAGGATTTTAAGAACATAACTGTCATAATGAGAAAAAAACTACTTTTTGTGTTTGCAGGCCTTAAAATAGCATATGTTTCGAGTAAAACTCACAAGGATGCATTGTTTTAGGTTTTATTAGCCTATTTTGCATGTGTGGTTGGGAAGTTTTGTTTAAATAACTGTCAAATTGAATGTAGCAGATATCTTTCATTATGAGTAAACCCCTAATTTATGTAATTGTACACCTTACTTAATTAAATTATTCTTGTAAAACTCACATAGATACAATATTTTAAGCATTTTTAGACATAATGCATGTTTAGTTTTGGAGTTATGTTTATATATTTTTCATATTTGGTATGACAGTTACACTGTCATATTGAATTAAAAAAACTAACTTGCCTCTTTGTAAAACTTACAAAAGATAATTTTTCTAGTAAAACTAACAAAGATACATGTTTTTGGGGATTATTAGACATGTTGCATGTTTGGTGTAGGAATTATGATGAAAAACATTTTTATTGCTTATTTCGCATTATCTCAGGATTTTAAGAACATAACTGTCATAATGAGTAAAAAACTACTTTTTGTGTTTGCAGGCCTTAAAATAGCATATGTTTCGAGTACAACTCACAAGGATGCATTGTTTTAGGCTTTATTAGCCTAATTTGCATGTGTGGTTAGGAAGTTATGTTTAAAAAACTGTCAAATTGAATGAAGCAGTTATCTTTAATTATGAGAAACACCTAATTTATGTAATTGTACACCTTACCAAATGAACTGATTCTTGTAAAACTCACATAGATACAATATTTTAGGCATTTTTAGACATAATGCATGTTCAATTTTGGAGTTATGTTTATATAACTTTCAAATGTGGTATGACAGTTATACTGTCATATTGAATTAACAAAACTAACTTGCCTCTTTGCAAAACTTACAAAAGTTAGTTTTTCTATTAAAACTAACAAAGATAAATATATTCACGCATTATTAGACATGTTGCATGTTTAGTGTATTAATTATGTTGAAAAACATTTTTATTGCTTATTTCGCATTATCTCAGGATTTTAAGAACATAACTGTCATAATGAGTAAAAAACTACTTTTTGTGATTGCAAGCCTTAAAATAGCATATGTTTCGATTAAAACTCACAAGGATGCATTGTTTTAGGCTTTATTAGCCTATTTGCACCTGTGGTTAGGAAGTTATGTTTAAATAACTGTCAAATTGAATGTAGCAGTTATCTGTCATTATGAGTAAACACCTAATTTATGTGATTGTACACCTTACCAAATTAACTGATTCTTGTAAAACTCACATAGATACAATATTTTAGGCAGTTTTAGACATAATGCATGTTTAGTTTTGGAGTTATGTTTATATAACTTTCATATTTGGTATGACAGTTATACTGTCATATTGAATTAACAAAACTAACTTGCCTCTTTGCAAAACTTACAAAAGATAGTTTTTCTAGTAAAACTAACAAAGATAAGTATATTCACGCATTATTAGACATGTTGCATGTTTAGTGTAGGAATTATGTTGAAAAACATTTGTATTGCTTATTTCGCATTTTCTCAGGATATTAAGAACATTACTGTCATGATGAGTAAAAAACTACTTTTTGTGTTTGCAAGCCTTAAAATAGCATATGTTTCGATTAAAACTCACAAGGATGCAATGTTTAAGGCTTTATAACCTATTTGCATGTGTGATTAGGAAGTTATGTTTAAATAACAGTCAAATTGAATAAAGCAGTTATATTGTCATTATGAAAAAAAAAACAATTTTTGTATTTGTAAACCTTACCAAATTACCTGATTCTGGTGAAACTCACATAGATACAATATTACAGGCATTTTTAGACATAATGCATGTTCAGTTTTGGAGTTATGTTTATATAACTTTCAAATTGGGTATGACAGTTATACTCTCATATTGAATTAAAAAAACTGACTTGCCTCTTTGCAAAACTTACAAAAGATATTTTTTCTAGTGAAACTAACAAAGATACATGTATCCAGGCATTATTAGACATGTTGCATGTTTAGTATAGGAATTATGTTGAAAAACATTTTTATTGCTTATTTCGCATTTTCTCAGGATATTAAGAACATTACTGTCATGATGAGTAAAAAACTACTTTTTGTGTTTGCAAGCCTTAAAATAGCAAATGTTTCGATTAAAACTCACAAGGATGCAATGTTTAAGGCTTTATTAACCTATTTGCAGGTGTGATTAGGAAGTTATGTTTAAATAACAGTCAAATTGAATAAAGCAGTTATATTGTCATTATGAACAAAAAACAATTTTTGTATTTGTAAACCTTACCAAATTGCCTGATTCTGGTGAAACTCACATAGATACAATATTACAGGCATTTTTAGACATAATGCATGTTCAGTTTTGGAGTTATGTTTATATAACTTTCAAATTTGGTATGACAGTTATACTGTCATATTGAATTAAAAAAACTGACTTGCCTCTTTGCAAAACTTACAAAAGATAATTTTTCTAGTGAAACTAACAAAGATACATGTCTTCAGGCATTATTAGACATGTTGCATGTTTGGTGTAGGAATTATGATGAAAAACGTTTTTTATTGCTTATTTCGCATTATCTCTGGATATTAAGAGCATTACTGTCATGATGAGTAAAAAACTACTTTTTGTGTTTGCAAGCCTTAAATAGCAAATGTTTCGATTAAAACTCACAAGGATGCAATGTTTAAGGCTTTATTAACCTTTGTGCATGTGTGATTAGGAAGTTGTTTAAATAACAGTCAAATTGAATAAAGCAGTTATATTGTCATTATGAAAAAAAACAATTTTTTTATTTGTAAACCTTACCAAATTACCTGATTCTGGTGAAACTCACATATATACAATATTACAGACATTTTTACATGTTCAGTTTTGGAGTTATGTTTATATAACTTAAACATTTAGTATGACAGTTATACTGTCATATTGAATTAAAAAAACTAACTTGCCTCTTTGCAAAACTTACAAAAGATAATTTTTCTAGTAAAACTAACAAAGATACATGTCTTCAGGCATTATTAGACATGTTGCATGTTTGGTGTAGGAATTATGTTGAAAAACATTTTTATTGCTTATTTCGCATTATCTCAGGATTTTAAGAACATAACTGTCATGATGAGTAAAAAACTACTTTTTGTGTTTGCAGGCCTTAAAATAGCATATCTTTCGAGTACAACCCACAAGGATGCATTGTTTTAGGCTTTATTAGCCTATTTTGCATGTGTGGTTAGGAAGTTTTGTTTAAATAACTGTCAAATTGAATGTATCAGTTATACTGTCATGAAAAAAAAGTTATGTTCATATAACTTTTACATTTAGTATGACAGTTATACTGTTGTATTGAATTAAAAAAAACTAACGTGCGTCATTGCAAAACTTACAAAAGATAAATTTTCTAGTGAAACTGAATTATAATAACTGCTACATTCAATTCGACAGTTATTTACACATAACTTCCTAACCACACATGCAAAATAGGCTAATAAAGCCTAAAACAATGCATCCATGTAAGTTTTACCAGAATCAGGTATTTTGGTAAGGTTTACAAATACAAAAAATAGGTTTTACTCATAATGACAATATAACTGCCACACTCAACATGACAGTTATTTAAACATAATTCCTAAACCAAACATGATACATGGCTAATAATGCCTGGAGAAATGCATCTTTGTGATTTTTACTAGAAAAAAATATTTTGTAAGGTTTGTAAAGACAAAAGTTAGTTTTTTTTTACTCAATATAATGGTATAACTGTCATACTAAATATGAAAGTTATATAAACATAATTCCAAAACCAAACTCCTAAACCAAACTTGCAGTCTGACTTAAACTGCCTGTAATATTGAATCTATGTGATTTTTGCCGGAATCAGGTATTTTGGTAAGGTTTACAAATACAAAACTTGGGTTTTACTCATAATGACAGTATAACTGCAACATTTGATATGACAGTTATTTAAACATGACTCTTAAACCAAACATGATAAATGACTAATAATGCCTGGAGAAATGTATCTTTGTGAGTTTTACTGGAAAAAAATAATGTGTAAGGTTTATAAAGACACAAGTTATTTTTTTTAATTTAATATGATGGTATAACTGTCATACTAAATATGAAAGATATATAAACATAACTCCAAAATCAAAATGCATTTTGTCTAAAAAATGCCTGTAATATTGTATCTATGTGAGTTTTACCAGAATCAGGTATTTTGGTAAGGTTGACAAATACAAAAAATAGGTTTTACTCATAATGACAGTATACTGCCACACTCAATATGACAATTATTTAAACATAACTCCTAAAACACAAATGCAAAATGACTAATAATGCCTAGAGAAAGGTATATTTGTAAATTTTACTGGAAAACAATATTTTGTAAGGTTTGTAAAGAAACAAATTAGTTTGTTTTTTTACTCAATATGATGGTATAACTTTCATACTAAATATGAAAGTTATATAAACATAACTCCAAAACCAAACATGCTTTATGTCTAAAAATTCCTGTAATAATGTATCAATGTGGGTTTTACCAGAATCAGGTTTTTGGTAAGGTTTACAAAATCTAGGTTTTACTCACTATGACAGTATACTGTCACATTCAATCTGACAGTTATTTAAACATACTGTAACTCCTAAACCACAAATGCAAAATGGCTTATAATGCCTGGAGTAATGTATCTTTGTGAGTTTTCCTGGAAAAAAAATAAAATTGTAAGTTTTGTAAAGACACAAGTTAGTTTGTTTGCTTAATATGACAGTATAACTGGCATACTAAATATAAAAGTTAGATAAACATAACTCCAAAACAGAACTTGCAATACGTCTAAAAATTCCTGTAATATTGAATCTATTTGAGTTTTACCAGATTCAGTTATTTTGGTAAGGTTTACAAATACAAAAATTGGGTTTTACTCGTAATGACAGTAAAACTGCCATATTCAAAATAACAGTTATTTAAACATAACTCCTAAACCAAACATGCTAAATGGATATTAATGCCTGGAGAAATGTATAAAAACATAACTCCAAAACCAAACATGCATTATGTCTAAAAATGCCTGTAGTATTGTATCTATGTAAGTTTTACCAGAATCAGGTATTTTGGTAAGGTTTACATATACACAAGTTTGGTTTTACTCATAATGACAGTATATGTGTCACATTTAATATGACAGTTATGTAAACATAACTCCTATACCACACATGCAAAATGGTTAATAATGCCTGGAGAAATGTATCTTTGTGAATTTTGCTGGAAAAAACGAATTTGTAAGGTTTATAAAGATACAAGTTAAATGTTTACTTAATATGATGATATAACTGTCATACTAAATCTGAACGTTACATAAACATAACTCCAAACCAAACATGCATTATGTCTAAAAATGCCTGTAATATTGTATTCATGTGAGTTTAACTAGAATCAGTTGTTTTTGTACGGTTTACAAATACAAAATATTGGTTTTACTCACTATGACAGTATACTGTCACATTCAATCTGACGGTTATTTAAACATAACTCCTAAACCAAACATGTTTTATGTCTAAAAATTCCTGTAATATTGTATCTATATAAGTTTTACCAGAATCAGGAATTTTGGTAAGGTTTACAAATACAAAAAATATGTTTTATTCATAATGACAATATAACTACCACACTCCACATGACAGTTATTTAAACATAATTCCTAAACCAAACATGATACATGGCTAATAATGCCTGGAGAAATGTATCTTTGTGATTTTCACAAGTTAAATTTTTTACTTAATATGATGATATAACTGTCACACTAAATATGAAAGTTATATAAACATAACTCCAAATCCAAACATGCATTATGTCTAAAAATGTCTGTAATATTGTATCTATGTGAGTTTTACCAGAATCAGGTATTTTGGTAAGGGTGACAAATACAAAAATTAGGTTTTACTCATAATAACAATATAACTGCCACATTGACTGCCACCAAACATGCATTATGTCTAAAAATGCTTGTAATTTTGAATCCATGTGAGTTTTACTAGAATCAGTTGTTTTTGTAAGGTTTACAAATACAAAATATTAGTTTTACTCATAATGACAGTATACTGTCACAATTAATCTGACAAAATGGCTAATAATGTATCTTTGTGAGTTTTACTGGAAAAAATATTTTGTAAGGTTTGTAAAGACACAAGTTAGTTGTTTTTTTTACACAATTTAACAGTATAGCTGTCATACTATATATGAAAGTTATATAAACATAATTCCAAAACCAAATATGCAATCCGTCTAAAAATGCCTGTAATATTGAATATATGTGAGTTTGATCAAAATCAGGTATTTTGGTAAGGTTTACGAATACAAAAATTAGGTTTTACTCATAGTGACAGTATAACTGCCATACTCAATATGACAGTTAATTAAACATAACTCCTAAAACACAAATGCAAAATGACTACTAGTGCCTAGAGAAATGTATATTTGTGAATTTTACTGGAAAACAATATTTTGTAAGGTTTTTAAAGATACAAATTGTTTTTTTTTTTACTCAATATGATGGTATAACTGCCATACTAAATATGAAAGTTATATAAACATAACTCCAAAACCAAACATGCTTTATGTCTAAAAATTCCTGTAATATTGTAACGATGTGGGTTTTACCAGAATCAGGTATTTTGGTAAGGTTTACAAATACAAAAAATAGGTTTTACTCATAATGACAGTATAACTGCCACACTCAATATGACAGTTATTTAAACATAACTCCTAAACCAAACATGATAAATGACTAATTATGCCTGGAGAAATGTATCTTTGTGAGTTTTACTGGGAAAAAAAAAATTGTAAGGTTTATAAAGAAACGTTTTTTTTTTTTTTTACTGAATAAGATGGTATAACTGTCATACTAAATATGAAAGTTGTATAAACATAACTCCAAAACCAAACATGCGTTATGTCTAAAAATGCCTGCAATATTGTATCTATGTGATTTTTACCAGAATCAGGTATTTTTGGTAAGGTTTACAAATACAAAAATTAGGTTTTACTCACTATGACAGTATACTGTCACATTCAATCTGACAGTTATTTAAACATACTGTAACTCCTAAACCACAAATACAAATTGGCTAATAATGTCTGGAGAAATGTATCTTTGTGAGTTTTCCTGGAAAAAAAAATAAAAAAATTATAAGGTTTGTAAAGACACAAGTTAGTTTTTTTACTTAATATGACAGTAAAACTGTCATACTAAATATGAAAGTTAAATAAACATAACTCCAAAACTGAACTGCAATACGTCTAAAAATGCCTGTAATATTGAATCTATATGAGTTTTACCAGATTCAGGTATTTTGGTAAGGTTTACAAATACAAAAATTGGGTTTTACTCATAATGACAGTATAACTTCCATTTTCAAAATAACAGTTATTTAAACATAACTCCTAAACCAAACATGCTAAATAGCTAATAATGCCTAGGGAAATGTATATTTGTGAGTTTTACTAGAAAAAAATATTTTGTAAGGTTTGTAAAGAAAAAGTTTTTTTTTTTTTTTTACTCAATATGATGGTATAACTGTCAAACTAAATATAAAAGTAATATAAACATCATTCCAAAACCAAACTCCTAAACCAAACTTGCAATCCGTCTTAAACTGCCTGTAATATTGAATCTATATGAGTTTTACCAGAATCACGTATTTTGGTAAGGTTCACAAATACAAAACTTGGGTTTTACTCATAATGACAGTATAACTGCATTATTTGATATGACAGTTATTTAAACATAACTCCTAAACCAAACATGGCAAATAGCTAATAATGCCTGGAAAAATGTATATAAACATAACTCCAAAACCAAACATGCATTATGTCTAAAAATGCCTGTAATTTTGTATCTATGTGAGTTTTACCAGAATCAGGAATTTTGGTAAGGTTTATATACAAAATTTAGGTTTTACTCATAATGACAGTATAACTGCCACCCTCAATATGACGGTTATGTTAACATAACTCCTAAACCACACATGCAAAATGGCTAATAATGCCTGGAGAAATGTGTCTTTGTGAGTTTTACAGGGGGAAAAAAATATTTTGTAAGGTTTAATAAGACACAAAATAGTTTTTTTTATTCAATATGTTTGTATAACTGTCATAATAAATGTAAAAGTTATATAAACATAACTCCAAAACCAAACATGCATTATGTCTAAAAATGCCTGTAATATTGAATCTATGTGAGTTTTACTAGAATCAGGTATTTTGTTAAGGTTTACAAATACAAAAATTAGGTTTTACTCACTATGACAGATACTGTCACATTCAATCTGACTGTTATTTAAACACAAATTCTAAACCACAGATGCAAAATGGCTAATAATAACCGGAGAAATGTATTTTTGTGAGTTTTCCTGGAAAAAAAACATTTTGTAAGGTTTGTATTGACACAAGTTAGTTTTTTTTACTCAATATGATGGAAACATGCTTTATGTCTAAAAAAAATCTTGTAATATTTTATCCATGTGAGTTTTATCAGAATCAGTTATTTTGGTAATTTTACAAATACAAAAGATAGGTTTTACTCATAATGAAAGTATACTGTCACATTCAATCTGACTGTTATTTAAACAAAACTCTAAACCAAACATGGTTAATGGCTAATAATGCCTGGAGAAATGTATCTTTGTGAGTTTTAGTGGAATTTTTTTTTTTTAAGGTTTATAAAGACACAAGTTAGTTTTTTTTACTCAATATGACAGTATAACTGTAATACTAAATGTAAAAAATATATAAACATAACTCCAAAACCAAACATGCATTATGTTTAAAAATGCCTGTAATTTTGTATCCATGCAAGTTTTACTAAAATCAATTGTTGTAGTAAGGTTTGCAATTACAAAATATTGGTTTTACTCACCATGATAGTATACTGTCACATTCAATTTGACAGTTATTTAAACATAACTACCAAACCACACATGCAAAATGGCTATAATGACTGGAGAAATGTATCTTTGTGAGATTACTGGAAAAACATATTTTGTAAGGTTTGTAAAGAAACAATTTAGTTTTTTTTACTTAATATGATGAGGTAGCGACTTTTCCAGGGTGTACCCCGCCTTCCGCCCGATTGTAGCTGAGGTAGGCTCCAGCCCCCTCGCGACCCCGAAGGGAATAAGCGGTAGAAAATGGATGGATGGATGGACAGTATAACTGTCATACTAAATGTAAAAGTAGTATAAACATAACTCCAAAACCAAACATGCATTATGTCTAAAAATGCCTGTAATATTGTATCCATGTGAGTTTTACTAGAATCAGTTGTTTTTGTAAGTTTTGCAAATACAAAATATTGGTTTTACTCACTATGACAGTATACTGTCACATTCAATCTGTATGCTATTTAAACATAACTCCTAAACCACACATGCAAAATGACTAATAATGCCTGGAAAAATGTATCTCTGTGAATTTTACTGGAAAAAAATATTTTGTAAGGTTTGAAAATTACAAGTTTGTTATTTTTTACTCAATTTGACAATATAACTATCATACTAAATATGAAAGTTATATACACATAACTCTAAAACCAAACTTGCAATCCGTCTAAAAATGCCTGTAATATTGAATCTATGTGAGTTTTACTAAAATCAGGTATTTTGGTAAGGTTTACAAATACAAAAATTAGGTTTTACTCATAATGACCGTATAACTGCCACATTTAACATGACAGGTATTTAAACATAATTCCTAGACCAAACATGATAAATGGCTAATAATGCCTGGAGAAATGTATCTTTGTGAGTTTTACAGGAAAAAAAATAATTTGTAAGGTTTATAAAGACACAAGGTAGTTTTTTTACTCAATATGATGGTATAACCGTCATACTAAATATGACAGTTATATAAACATAACTCCAAAAACAAACATGAATTTTGTCTAAAAATACCTGTAATATTGTATCTATGTGAGTTTTACCAGAATCAGGTATTTTGGTAAGGTTTACAAATACAAAAATTTGGTTTTACTCACTATGACAGGATACTGTCACATTCAATCTGATAGTTATGTAAACATAACTCCTAAACCACACATAATGCCTGGAGAAATGTATCTTTGTGAGTTTTACTAGGAAACATTTTTTGTAAGGTTTGTAAAGACACACGTTAGTTTTTTTTACTCAATATGACAGTATAACTGTCATACTACATGCAAAAAATATATAAACATGACTCTAAAACCAAACTTGCAATCCGTCTAAAAATGTCTGTTATATTGAATCTATGTGAGTTTTACCAAAATGAGGTATTTTGGTAAGGTTGACAAATAAAAAAAATAGGTTTTACTGATAGTGACATTATAAGTGCCACACTCAATATGACAGTTATTTAAACATAACTCATAAGCGACACATGAAAATGGCTATTAATCCTGGAGAAATGTATTTTTGTTAGTTTTACTAGAGTAATGATCTTTTGTAAGGTTTGCAAAGACACAAGTTTTTTTACTCAATATGACGGTATAACTGTCAAACTAAATGAAAAAGTTACAGAAACATAACTCCAAAACCAAACTCAAAAATCAAACATGCAATCCGTTTAAAAATGCCTGTAATATTAAATATATGTGAGTTTTACCAGATTCAGGTATTTTGGTAAGGTTTACAAATACAAAAATTGGGTTTTACTCATAATGACAGTATAACTTCCATTTTCAAAATAACAGTTATTTAAACATAACTCCTAAACCAAACATGCTAAATAGCTAATAATGCCTAGGGAAATGTATCTTTGTGAGTTTTACTAGAAAAAAATATTTTGTAAGGTTTGTAAAGAAAAAGTTTTTTTTTTTTTTTTTACTCAATATGATGGTATAACTGTCAAACTAAATATAAAAGTAATATAAACATCATTCCAAAACCAAACTCCTAAACCAAACTTGCAATCCGTCTTAAACTGCCTGTAATATTGAATCTATATGAGTTTTACCAGAATCACGTATTTTGGTAAGGTTCACAAATACAAAACTTGGGTTTTACTCATAATGACAGTATAACTGCATTATTTGATATGACAGTTATTTAAACATAACTCCTAAACCAAACATGGCAAATAGCTAATAATGCCTGGAAAAATGTATATAAACATAACTCCAAAACCAAACATGCATTATGTCTAAAAATGCCTGTAATTTTGTATCTATGTGAGTTTTACCAGAATCAGGAATTTTGGTAAGGTTTATAAATACAAAAATTAGGTTTTACTCATAATGACAGTATAACTACCACCCTCAATATGACGGTTATGTTAACATAACTCCTAAACCACACATGCAAAATGGCTAATAATGCCTGGAGAAATGTGTCTTTGTGAGTTTTACAGGGGGAAAAAAATATTTTGTAAGGTTTAATAAGACACAAAATAGTTTTTTTTATTCAATATGTTTGTATAACTGTCATAATAAATGTAAAAGTTGTATAAACATAACTCCAAAACCAAACATGCATTATGTCTAAAAATGCCTGTAATATTGAATCTATGTGAGTTTTACTAGAATCAGGTATTTTGTTAAGGTTTACAAATACAAAAATTAGGTTTTACTCACTATGACAGATACTGTCACATTCAATCTGACTGTTATTTAAACACAAATTCTAAACCACAGATGCAAAATGGCTAATAATAACCGGAGAAATGTATTTTTGTGAGTTTTCCTGGAAAAAAAACATTTTGTAAGGTTTGTATTGACACAAGTTAGTTTTTTTTACTCAATATGATGGAAACATGCTTTATGTCTAAAAAAATCTTGTAATATTTTATCCATGTGAGTTTTATCAGAATCAGTTATTTTGGTAATTTTACAAATACAAAAGATAGGTTTTACTCATAATGAAAGTATACTGTCACATTCAATCTGACTGTTATTTAAACAAAACTCTAAACCAAACATGGTTAATGGCTAATAATGCCTGGAGAAATGTATCTTTGTGAGTTTTAGTGGAATTTTTTTTTTTTAAGGTTTATAAAGACACAAGTTAGTTTTTTTTACTCAATATGACAGTATAACTGTAGTACTAAATGTAAAAAATATATAAACATAACTCCAAAACCAAACATGCATTATGTTTAAAAATGCCTGTAATTTTGTATCCATGCAAGTTTTACTAAAATCAATTGTTGTAGTAAGGTTTGCAATTACAAAATATTGGTTTTACTCACCATGATAGTATACTGTCACATTCAATTTGACAGTTATTTAAACATAACTACCAAACCACACATGCAAAATGGCTATAATGACTGGAGAAATGTATCTTTGTGAGATTACTGGAAAAACATATTTTGTAAGGTTTGTAAAGAAACAATTTAGTTTTTTTTACTTAATATGATGAGGTAGCGACTTTTCCAGGGTGTACCCCGCCTTCCGCCCGATTGTAGCTGAGGTAGGCTCCAGCCCCCTCGCGACCCCGAAGGGAATAAGCGGTAGAAAATGGATGGATGGATGGACAGTATAACTGTCATACTAAATGTAAAAGTAGAATAAACATAACTCCAAAACCAAACATGCATTATGTCTAAAAATGCCTGTAATATTGTATCCATGTGAGTTTTACTAGAATCAGTTGTTTTTGTAAGTTTTGCAAATACAAAATATTGGTTTTACTCACTATGACAGTATACTGTCACATTCAATCTGTATGCTATTTAAACATAACTCCTAAACCACACATGCAAAATGACTAATAATGCCTGGAAAAATGTATCTCTGTGAATTTTACTGGAAAAAAATATTTTGTAAGGTTTGAAAATTACAAGTTTGTTATTTTTTACTCAATTTGACAGTATAACTATCATACTAAATATGAAAGTTATATACACATAACTCTAAAACCAAACTTGCAATCCGTCTAAAAATGCCTGTAATATTGAATCTATGTGAGTTTTACTAAAATCAGGTATTTTGGTAAGGTTTACAAATACAAAAATTAGGTTTTACTCATAATGACCGTATAACTGCCACATTTAACATGACAGGTATTTAAACATAATTCCTAGACCAAACATGATAAATGGCTAATAATGCCTGGAGAAATGTATCTTTGTGAGTTTTACAGGAAAAAAAATAATTTGTAAGGTTTATAAAGACACAAGGTAGTTTTTTTACTCAATATGATGGTATAACCGTCATACTAAATATGACAGTTATATAAACATAACTCCAAAAACAAACATGAATTTTGTCTAAAAATACCTGTAATATTGTATCTATGTGAGTTTTACCAGAATCAGGTATTTTGGTAAGGTTTACAAATACAAACATTTGGTTTTACTCACTATGACAGGATACTGTCACATTCAATCTGATAGTTATGTAAACATAACTCCTAAACCACACATAATGCCTGGAGAAATGTATCTTTGTGAGTTTTACTAGGAAACATTTTTTGTAAGGTTTGTAAAGACACACGTTAGTTTTTTTTACTCAATATGACAGTATAACTGTCATACTACATGCAAAAAATATATAAACATGACTCTAAAACCAAACTTGCAATCCGTCTAAAAATGTCTGTTATATTGAATCTATGTGAGTTTTACCAAAATGAGGTATTTTGGTAAGGTTGACAAATAAAAAAAAAAGGTTTTACTGATAGTGACATTATAAGTGCCACACTCAATATGACAGTTATTTAAACATAACTCATAAGCGACACATGAAAATGGCTATTAATCCTGGAGAAATGTATTTTTGTTAGTTTTACTAGAGTAATGATCTTTTGTAAGGTTTGCAAAGACACAAGTTTTTTTACTCAATATGACGGTATAACTGTCAAACTAAATGAAAAAGTTACAGAAACATAACTCCAAAACCAAACTCAAAAATCAAACATGCAATCCGTTTAAAAATGCCTGTAATATTAAATATATGTGAGTTTTACCAGATTCAGGTATTTTGGTAAGGTTTACAAATACACAAATTGGGTTTTACTCATAATGACAGTATAACTTCCATTTTCAAAATAACAGTTATTTAAACATAACTCCTAAACCAAACATGCTAAATAGCTAATAATGCCTAGGGAAATGTATCTTTGTGAGTTTTACTAGAAAAAAATATTTTGTAAGGTTTGTAAAGAAAAAGTTTTTTTTTTTTTTTTACTCAATATGATGGTATAACTGTCAAACTAAATATAAAAGTAATATAAACATCATTCCAAAACCAAACTCCTAAACCAAACTTGCAATCCGTCTTAAACTGCCTGTAATATTGAATCTATATGAGTTTTACCAGAATCACGTATTTTGGTAAGGTTCACAAATACAAAACTTGGGTTTTACTCATAATGACAGTATAACTGCATTATTTGATATGACAGTTATTTAAACATAACTCCTAAACCAAACATGGCAAATAGCTAATAACGCCTGGAAAAATGTATATAAACATAACTCCAAAACCAAACATGCATTATGTCTAAAAATGCCTGTAATTTTGTATCTATGTGAGTTTTACCAGAATCAGGAATTTTGGTAAGGTTTATAAATACAAAAATTAGGTTTTACTCATAATGACAGTATAACTGCCACCCTCAATATGACGGTTATGTTAACATAACTCCTAAACCACACATGCAAAATGGCTAATAATGCCTGGAGAAATGTGTCTTTGTGAGTTTTACAGGGGGAAAAAAATATTTTGTAAGGTTTAATAAGACACAAAATAGTTTTTTTTATTCAATATGTTTGTATAACTGTCATAATAAATGTAAAAGTTGTATAAACATAACTCCAAAACCAAACATGCATTATGTCTAAAAATGCCTGTAATATTGAATCTATGTGAGTTTTACTAGAATCAGGTATTTTGTTAAGGTTTACAAATACAAAAATTAGGTTTTACTCACTATGACAGATACTGTCACATTCAATCTGACTGTTATTTAAACACAAATTCTAAACCACAGATGCAAAATGGCTAATAATAACCGGAGAAATGTATTTTTGTGAGTTTTCCTGGAAAAAAAACATTTTGTAAGGTTTGTATTGACACAAGTTAGTTTTTTTTACTCAATATGATGGAAACATGCTTTATGTCTAAAAAAATCTTGTAATATTTTATCCATGTGAGTTTTATCAGAATCAGTTATTTTGGTAATTTTACAAATACAAAAGATAGGTTTTACTCATAATGAAAGTATACTGTCACATTCAATCTGACTGTTATTTAAACAAAACTCTAAACCAAACATGGTTAATGGCTAATAATGCCTGGAGAAATGTATCTTTGTGAGTTTTAGTGGAATTTTTTTTTTTTAAGGTTTATAAAGACACAAGTTAGTTTTTTTTACTCAATATGACAGTATAACTGTAGTACTAAATGTAAAAAATATATAAACATAACTCCAAAACCAAACATGCATTATGTTTAAAAATGCCTGTAATTTTGTATCCATGCAAGTTTTACTAAAATCAATTGTTGTAGTAAGGTTTGCAATTACAAAATATTGGTTTTACTCACCATGATAGTATACTGTCACATTCAATTTGACAGTTATTTAAACATAACTACCAAACCACACATGCAAAATGGCTATAATGACTGGAGAAATGTATCTTTGTGAGATTACTGGAAAAACATATTTTGTAAGGTTTGTAAAGAAACAATTTAGTTTTTTTTACTTAATATGATGAGGTAGCGACTTTTCCAGGGTGTACCCCGCCTTCCGCCCGATTGTAGCTGAGGTAGGCTCCAGCCCCCTCGCGACCCCGAAGGGAATAAGCGGTAGAAAATGGATGGATGGATGGACAGTATAACTGTCATACTAAATGTAAAAGTAGAATAAACATAACTCCAAAACCAAACATGCATTATGTCTAAAAATGCCTGTAATATTGTATCCATGTGAGTTTTACTAGAATCAGTTGTTTTTGTAAGTTTTGCAAATACAAAATATTGGTTTTACTCACTATGACAGTATACTGTCACATTCAATCTGTATGCTATTTAAACATAACTCCTAAACCACACATGCAAAATGACTAATAATGCCTGGAAAAATGTATCTCTGTGAATTTTACTGGAAAAAAATATTTTGTAAGGTTTGAAAATTACAAGTTTGTTATTTTTTACTCAATTTGACAGTATAACTATCATACTAAATATGAAAGTTATATACACATAACTCTAAAACCAAACTTGCAATCCGTCTAAAAATGCCTGTAATATTGAATCTATGTGAGTTTTACTAAAATCAGGTATTTTGGTAAGGTTTACAAATACAAAAATTAGGTTTTACTCATAATGACCGTATAACTGCCACATTTAACATGACAGGTATTTAAACATAATTCCTAGACCAAACATGATAAATGGCTAATAATGCCTGGAGAAATGTATCTTTGTGAGTTTTACAGGAAAAAAAATAATTTGTAAGGTTTATAAAGACACAAGGTAGTTTTTTTACTCAATATGATGGTATAACCGTCATACTAAATATGACAGTTATATAAACATAACTCCAAAAACAAACATGAATTTTGTCTAAAAATACCTGTAATATTGTATCTATGTGAGTTTTACCAGAATCAGGTATTTTGGTAAGGTTTACAAATACAAACATTTGGTTTTACTCACTATGACAGGATACTGTCACATTCAATCTGATAGTTATGTAAACATAACTCCTAAACCACACATAATGCCTGGAGAAATGTATCTTTGTGAGTTTTACTAGGAAACATTTTTTGTAAGGTTTGTAAAGACACACGTTAGTTTTTTTTACTCAATATGACAGTATAACTGTCATACTACATGCAAAAAATATATAAACATGACTCTAAAACCAAACTTGCAATCCGTCTAAAAATGTCTGTTATATTGAATCTATGTGAGTTTTACCAAAATGAGGTATTTTGGTAAGGTTGACAAATAAAAAAAAAAGGTTTTACTGATAGTGACATTATAAGTGCCACACTCAATATGACAGTTATTTAAACATAACTCATAAGCGACACATGAAAATGGCTATTAATCCTGGAGAAATGTATTTTTGTTAGTTTTACTAGAGTAATGATCTTTTGTAAGGTTTGCAAAGACACAAGTTTTTTTACTCAATATGACGGTATAACTGTCAAACTAAATGAAAAAGTTACAGAAACATAACTCCAAAACCAAACTCAAAAATCAAACATGCAATCCGTTTAAAAATGCCTGTAATATTAAATATATGTGAGTTTTACCAGATTCAGGTATTTTGGTAAGGTTTACAAATACACAAATTGGGTTTTACTCATAATGACAGTATAACTTCCATTTTCAAAATAACAGTTATTTAAACATAACTCCTAAACCAAACATGCTAAATAGCTAATAATGCCTAGGGAAATGTATCTTTGTGAGTTTTACTAGAAAAAAATATTTTGTAAGGTTTGTAAAGAAAAAGTTTTTTTTTTTTTTTTACTCAATATGATGGTATAACTGTCAAACTAAATATAAAAGTAATATAAACATCATTCCAAAACCAAACTCCTAAACCAAACTTGCAATCCGTCTTAAACTGCCTGTAATATTGAATCTATATGAGTTTTACCAGAATCACGTATTTTGGTAAGGTTCACAAATACAAAACTTGGGTTTTACTCATAATGACAGTATAACTGCCACATTTAATATGACAGTTATGTAAACATAACTCCTATACCACACATGCAAAATGGTTAATAATGCCTGGAGAAATGTATCTTTGTGAGTTTTGCTGGAAAAAACAAATTTGTAAGGTTTATAAAGATACAAGTTAAATTTTTTACTCAATATGATGATATAACTGTCATACTAAATATGAAAGTTATATAAACATAACTCCAAAACCAATGAATCTATGTTCGTTTTACTAGAATCAGGTATTTTGGTAAGGTTTACAATAACAAAAATTAGGTTTTACTCATAATGACAGAATAACTGCCACATTCAATTTGACAGTTATGTAAACATAACTCCTAAACCACACATGCAAAATGGTTAATAATGCCTGGAGAAATGTACCTTTTTAAGTTTTATAGGAAAAAAATTTTTTTTTGTAAGGTTTGTAAAGACTGCGATTAGTTGGCGACTTGTCCAGGGTGTAGCCCGCCTTCCGCCCGATTGTAGCTGAGATAGGCTCCAGTGCCCCCCGTGACCCCAAAGGGAATAAGCGGTAGAAATGGATGGATGAATGGGTTTGTAAAGACACAAGTTATCTTTTTATTACTCAATATGACAGTATAACTGTCATACTAAATGTAAAAAAATTATAAACATAACTCCAAACCAAACATGCATTATGTCTAAAAATGCCTGCAATATTGTATTCATGTAAGTTTAACTAGAATCAGTTGTTTTTGTACGGTTGAAAAATACAAAATATTGGTTTTACTCACTATGACAGTATACTGTCACATTCAATCTGACAATTATTTAAACATAACTCCTAAACCAAACATGATTTATGTCTAAAAATTCCTGTAATATTGTATCTATATGAGTATTACCAGAATAAGGTATTTTGGTAAGGTTTACAAATACAAAAAATAGGTTTTACTCATAATGACAATATAACTGCCACACTCAACATGACAGTTATTTAAACATAATTCCTAAACCAAACATGATAAATGGCTAATAATGCCTGGATAAATGTATCTTTGTGATTTTTATTAGAAACAAATATTTTGTAAGGTTTGTAAAGACAAAAGTTAGTTTTTTTTTATTTAATATGATGGTATAACTGTCATACTAAATATGAAAGTTATATAAACATAATTCCAAAACCAAACTTCTAAACCAAACTTGCAATATGTCTTAAACTGCCTGTAATATTTAATCTATGTGAGTTTTACCAGAATCAGGTATTTTGGTAAGGTTTACAAATACAAAACTTGGGTTTTATTCATAATGACAGTGAAATTGCAACATTTGATATGACAGTTATTTAAACATAACTCCTAAACAAAACATGATAAATGGCTAATAATGCCTGGAGAAATGTATCATTGTGAGTTTTACTGGAAACAAATAATTTGTAAGGTTTATAAAGACACAAGTTAGTTTTTTTTATTTATTATGTTGGTATAACTTTCATACTAAATATGAAAGTTATATAAACATAACTCCAAAACAAAAACATGCTTTATGTCTAAAAATTCCTGTAATATTTTTTATGTGAGTTTTACCAGAATCAGGTATTTTGGCAAGGTTTACAATTACAAAAATTATGTTTTACTCTTAATGACAGTATAACTGCCACATTGACTGCCACCAAACATGCATTGTGTCTAAAAATGCTTATAATTTTGTGTCCATGTGAGTTTTACTATAATCAGTTGTTTTTGTAAGGTTTACAAATACAAAATATTAGTTTTACTCATAATGACAGTATACTGTCACAATCAATCTGACAAAATGGCTAATAATGCCTTGAGGAATGTATCTTTGTGAGTTTTACTGGAAACAATATTTTGTTAGGTATGTAAAGACACAAGTTAGTTTTTTTTACACAATTTAACAGTTTCGCTGTCATACTATATATGAAAGTTATATAAACATAATTCCAAAACCAAATATGCAATCTGTCTAAAAATGCCTGTAATATTGAATATATGTGAGTTTTATCAGATTCAGGTATTTTGGTAAAGTTTACGAATACAAAAATTAGGTTTTACTCATAGTGACAGTATAACTGCCACACTAAATATGACAGTTAATTAAACATAACTCCTAAAACACAAATGCAAAATGACTAATAATGCCTAGAGAAATGTATATTTGTGAATTTTAATGGTAAACAATATTTTTGGCAAGGTTTACAAATACAAAAATTAGGTTTTACTCACTATGACAGTATACTGTCACATTCAATCTGACAGTTATTTAAACATACTGTAACTCCTAAACCACAAATACAAAATGGCTGGAGAAGTGTATCTTTGTGAGTTTTCCTGGAAAAAAAAAACATTTTATAAGGTTTGTAAAGACACAAGTTAGTTTTTTTTTACTTAATATGACAGTATAACTGTCATACTAAATATGAAAGTTAAATAAACATAACTCCAAAACCAAACTTGCAATACGTCTAAAAATGCCTGTAATTTTGAATCTATGTGAGTTTTACCAGAATCAGGTATTTAGGTAAGGTTTACAAACATAACATAACTCCTAAACCAAACATGCTAAATGGCTAATAATGCCTGGAGAAATGTATCTTAGTGAATTTTACTAGAAAAAAATATTTTGTAAGGTTTGTAAAGACGAAAGTTATTTTTTTTTACTGAATATGATGGTATAACTGTCAAACTAAATATAGAATTAATATAAACATAATTCCAAAAACAAACTCCTAAACCAAACTTGCAATCCGTCTTAAACTGCCTGTAATATTGAATCTATATGAGTTTTACCAGAATCAGGTATTTTGGTAAGGTTTACAAATACAAAACGTGGGTTTTACTCATAATGACAGTATAACTGCATTATTTGATATGACAGTTATTTAAACATAACTCCGAAACCAAAGATGATAAAAGGCTAATAATGCCTGGAAAAATGTATATAAACATAACTCCGAAACCAAACATGCATTATGTCTAAAAATGCCTGTATTATTGTATCTATGTGAGTTTTACCAGAATCATGTATTTTGGTAAGGTTTATAAATACAAAAATTAGGTTTTACTCATAATGACAGTACAACTGCCACCCTCAATATGACAGTTATGTAAACATAACTCCTAAACTACACATGCAAAATGGCTAATAATGCCTGGAGATATGTATCTTTGTGAGTTTTACAGGAAAAAAAATATTTTGTAAGGTTTGTAAAGACAAAAGTTAGTTTTTTTTTATTCAATATGTTTGTATAACTGTCATAATAAATGTAAAAGTTATATAAACATAACTCCAATACCAAACATGCAATTCATCTAAAAATGCCTGTAATATTGAATCTATGTTAGTTTAACTAGAATCAGGTATTTTGTTAAGGTTTACATTTAAAATAATAGGTTTTACTCTCTATGACAGTATACTGTCACATTCAATCTGACTGTTTTTTAAACATACATTCTAAACCACAGATGCATAATGGCTAATATTAACTGGAGAAATGTATTTTTGTGAGTTTTACTGGAAAAAAAAATATTTTGTAAGGTTTGTATAGACACAAGTTAGTTTTTTTTACTCAATATGATGGAAACATGCTTTATGTTTAAAAAATCCTGTAATATTGTATCTATGTGAGTTTTATCAGAATCAGTTATTTTGGTAATTTTACAAATACTGCCACACTCAATTTGACAATTATTTAAACATAACTCTAAACCAAACATGAATAATGGCTAATAATGCCTGGAGAAATGTATCTTTGTGAGTTTTACTGGAAAAAAATAATTTTTAAGGTTTAAAAAGACACAAGTTAGTTTTTTTTACTCAATATGACAGTATAACTGTAATACTAAATGTAAAAAATATATAACATAACTCCAAAACCAAACATGCATTATGTTTAAAAATGCCTGTAATTTTGTATCCATGCGAGTTTTACTAAAATCAATTGTTGAAGTAAGGTTTGCAAATACAAAATATTGGTTTTACTCACCATGATAGTATACTGTCACATTCAATTTGACAGTTATTTAATCATAACTACCAAACCACACATGCAAAATGGCTGTAATGCCAGGAAAAATGTATCTTTGTGAGATTACTGGAAAAAAATATTTTGTAAGGTTTGTAAAGAAACAATTTAGTTTTTTTTTTACTTAATATGATGAGATGGCGACTTTTCCAGGGTGTACCCCGCCTTCCGCCCGATTGTAGCTGAGATAGGCTCCAGCACCCCCTGCGACCCCGAAGGGAATAAGCGGTAGAAAATGGATGGATGGATGGACAGTATAACTGTCATACTAAATGTAAAAGTAGTATAAACATAACTCCAAAACCAAACATGCATTATGTCTAAAAATGCCTGTAATATTGTATCCATTTGAGTTTTACTAGAATCAGTTGTTTTTGTAAGTTTTGCAAATACAAAATATTGGTTTTACTCACTATGACAGTATACTGTCACATTCAATCTGACTGTTATTTAAACAAAACTCTAAACCAAACATGGTTAATGGCTAATAATGCCTGGAGAAATGTATCTTTGTGAGTTTTACAGGATTTTTTTTTTTTTAAGGTTTATAAAGACACAAGTTAGTTTTTTTTACTCAATATGACAGTATAACTGTAATACTAAATGTAAAAAATATATAAACATAACTCTAAAACCAAACATGCATTATGTTTAAAAATGCCTGTAATTTTGTATCCATGCAAGTTTTACTAAAATCAATTGTTGTAGTAAGGTTTGCAATTACAAAATATTGGTTTTACTCACCATGATAGTATACTGTCACATTCAATTTGACAGTTATTTAAACATAACTACCAAACCACACATGCAAAATGGCTATAATGACTGGAGAAATGTATCTTTGTAAGATTACTGGAAAAACATATTTTGTAAGGTTTGTAAAGAAACAATTTAGTTTTTTTTACTTAATATGATGAGATGGCGACTTTTCCAAGGTGTATGCGCCTTCCGCCCAATTGTAGCTGAGATAGGCTCCAGCCCCCTCGCGACCCCGAAGGGAAAGCGGTAGAAAATGGACGGATGGATGGACAGTATAACTGTCATACTAAATGTAAAAGTAGTATAAACATAACTCCAAAACCAAACATGCATTATGTCTAAAAATGCCTGTAATATTGTATCCATGTGAGTTTTACTAGAATCAGTTGTTTTTGTAAGTTTTGCAAATACAAAATATTGGTTTTACTCACTATGACAGTATACTGTCACATTCAATCTGTATGCTATTTAAACATAACTCCTAAACCACACATGCAAAATGACTAATAATGCCTGGAAAAATGTATCTCTGTGAATTGTACTGGAAAAAAATATTTTGTAAGGTTTGTAAAATTACAAGTTTGTTATTTTTTACTCAATTTGACAGTATAACTATCATACTAAATATGAACGTTATATACACATAACTCTAAAACCAAACTTGCAATCCGTCTAAAATGCCTGTAATATTGAATCTATGTGAGTTTTACCAAAATCAGGTATTTTGGTAAGGTTTACAAATACAAAAATTAGGTTTTACTCATAATGACCGTATAACTGCCACATTTAACATAAATGATAAATGATAAATGGGTTGTACTTGAATAGCGCTTTTCTACCTTCAAGGTACTCAAAGCGCTTTGACACTACTTCCACATTTATCCATTCACACACACATTCACACACTGATGGAGGGAGCTGCCATGCAAGGCGCTAACCAGCACCCATCAGGAGCAAGGGTGAAGTGCCTTGCTCAGGACACAACGGACATGACGAGGTTGGTACTAGGTGGGGATTGAACCAGGGACCCTCGGGTTGCGCACGGCCACTAACCCACTGCGCCACGCCGTCCCATGACAGGTATTTAAACATAATTCCTAAACCAAACATGATAAATGGCTAATAATGCCTGGAGAAATGTATCTTTGTGAGTTTTACAGGAAAAAAATAAATTGTAAGGTTTATAAAGACACAAGGTAGTTTTTTTTACTCAATATGATGGTATAACCGTCATACTAAATATGACAGTTATATAAACATAACTCCAAAAACAAACATGAATTTTGTCTAAAAATACCTGTAATATTGTATCTATGTGAGTTTTACCAGAATCAGGTATTTTGGTAAGGTTTACAAATACAAAAATTTGGTTTTACTCACTATGACAGGATACTGTCACATTCAATCTGACAGTTATGTAAACATAACTCCTAAACCACACATGCAAAATGGCTAATAATGCCTGGAGAAATGTATCTTTGTGAGTTTTACTAGGAACATTGTTTTGTAAGGTTTGTAAAGACACAAGTTAGTTTTTTTTACTCAATATGACGGTATAACTGTCATACTACATGCAAAAAATATATAAACATGACTCCAAAACCAAACTTGCAATCCGTCTAAAAATGTCTGTTATATTGAATCTATGTGAGTTTTACCAAAATAAGGTATTTTGGTAAGGTTGACAAATAAAAAAAATAGGTTTTACTGATAGTGACATTATAAGTGCCACACTCAATATGACAGTTATTTAAACATAACTCATAAGCGACACATGAAAATGGCTATTAATCCTGGAGAAATGTATTTTTGTTAGTTTTACTAGAGTAATGATCTTTTGTAAGGTTTGCAATATGACGGTATAACTGTCAAACTAAGAAAAAGTTACAGAAACATAACTCCAAAACCAAACTCAAAAATCAAACATGCAATCCGTTTAAAAATGCCTGTAATATTAAATATATGTGCGTTTTATCAGAATCAGGTATTTTGGTAAGGTTTACAATACCAAAATTAGGTTTTACTCATAATGACAGTATAACTGCCACGCTCAATATGACAGTTATTTAAACATAACTCCTAAAACACACATGCAAAATGACTAATAATGCGTGGAAAAATGTATCTTTGTGATTTTTACTGGAAAAAAATATTTTGTAAGGTTTGTAAAGATACTGTTTTTTGTTTTTTTTTAACTCAATATGATGGTATAACCTCCTCTCTGAGCTGCCACCTTAACGTGGTAGAGGAGTTTGCGTGTCCCAATGATCCTAGGAGCTATGTTGTCCGGGGGCTTGATGCCCCCTGGTAGGGTCTCCCAAGACAAACTGGTCCTAGGTGAGGGATCAGACAAAGAGCAGCTCGAAGACCTCTATGAAGAAAACGACTAAGGAACCCAGATTTCCCTCGCCCGGACGCGGGTCACCGGGGCCCCCCTCTGGAGCCAGGCCCGGAGGTGGGGCACGATGGCGACCGCCTGGTGGCCGGGCCTGTCCCCATGGGGCCCGGCCGGGCACAGCCCGAAGAGGCAACGTGGGTCCCCCCTCCAATGGGCTCACCACCCATAGCAGGGGTCATAGAGGTCGGGTGCAGTTATACTGTCATATTGAGTAAAAAAAACTAACGTGTGTCTTTACAAACCTTACAAAATATGTGTCCTAGTAAAACTCACAAAGATACATTTCTCCAGGCATTATTAGCCATTTTGCATGTGTGGTTTAGGAGTTGTGTTTACATAAATGTCAGATTGAATGTGACAGTATACTGTCATAGTGAGTAAAACCTAATTTTTGTATTTGTAAACCTTACTAAAATACCTGATTCTGGTAAAACTCACATATTACAGGTATTTTTCATGTTTGTTTTTGGAGTTATGTTTATATAACTTTCATATTTAGTATGACGGTTATACCATCATATTGAGTAAAAAAAAATACCTTGTGTCTTTATAAACCTTACAAATTATTTTTTTCCTGTAAAACTCACAAAGATACATTTCTCCAGGCATTATTAGCCATTTATCATGTTTGGTTTAGGAATTATGTTTAAATACCTGTCATGTTAAATGTGGCAGTTATATTGTCATTATGAGTAAAACCTATTTTTTGTATTTGTAAACCTTACCAAATACCTGATTCTGGTAAAAATCACATAGATACAATATTACAGGATTTTTTAGACATAAAGCATGTTTGGTTTTGGAGTTATGTTTATATAACTTTCATATTTAGTATGACAGTTAAACAATCATATTGAGTAAAAAAAAAAAAATTGTGTCTTTACAAACCTTACAAAATATTTTTTTTTCATTAAAATTCACAAAGATACATTTTTCCAGGCATTATTAGCCATTTTGCATTTGTTTTTTAGGAGTTTTGTTTAAAAAACTGTCATGTTGAGTGTGGCAGTTATACTGTCATGAGTAAAACCTAATTGTTGTATTTGTAAACCTTACCAAAATACCTGATTTTGGTAAAACTCACATAGATTCAATATTACAGGCATTTTTAGACGTATTGCAAGTTTGCCTATCTCAGCTACAATCGGGCAGAAGGCGGGTTACACCTTGGAAAAGTCGCCACCTCATCATAGTCATTTATGTTTAAATAACTGTCAAATTGAATGTGACAGTATACTATCATGGTGAGTAAAACCAATATTTTGTATTTGCAAACCTTACTACAACAATTGATTTTAGTAAAACACACAAGATACAAAATTACAGGCATTTTTAAACATTATGCATGTTTGGTTTTGGAGTTATGTTTATATATTTTTTACATTTAGTATTACAGTTATACTGTTATATTGAGTAAAAAAAACTAACTTGTGTCTTTATAAACCTTAAAAAAAAAAAATTCCAGTAAAACTCACAAAGATACATTTCTCCAGACATTATTAGCCATTAACCATGTTTGGTTTAGAGTTATGTTTAAATAACTGTCATATTGAGTGTGGCAGATATACTGTCATTATGAGTAAAACCTATTTTTTGTATTTGTAAAATTACCAAAATAACTGATTCTGATAAAACTCACATGGATAAAATATTACAGGATTTTTTTTAGACATAAAGCTGTTTCCATCATATTGAGTAAAAAAAACTAACTTGTGTCTATACAAACCTTACAAAACATTTTTTTTCCAGTAAAACTCACAAAAATACATTTCTCCAGTTAATGTTAGCCATTTTGCATCTGTGGTTTAGAATTTGTGTTTAAATAACAGTCAGATTGAATGTGACAGTATACTGTCATAGTGAGTAAAACCTTATTTTTGTAAACCTTAAAAAAATACCTGATTCTAGTAAAACTCACATAGATTCAATATTACAGGCATTTTTAGACGGATTGCATGTTTGGTATTGGAGTTATGTTTATATAACTTTTACATTTATTATGACAGTTATACAAACATATTGAATAAAAAAACATATTTTGTGTCTCATCAAACCTTACAAAATATTTTTTTTCCTGTAAAACTCACAAAGATACATTTCTCCAGGCATTATTAGCCATTTTGCATGTGTGGTTTAGGAGTTATGTTAACATAACCGTCATATTGAGGGTGGCAGTTATACTGTCATTATGAGTAAAACCTAATTTTTGTATTCATAAACCTTACCAAAATTCCTGATTCTGGTAAAACTCACATAGATACAATATTACATGCATTTTTAGACATAATGCATGTTTGGTTTTGGAGTTATGTTTATACACATTTTTCCAGGCATTATTAGCCATTTATCATGTTTGGATTAGGAGTTATGTTTAAATAACTGTCATATCAAATAATGCAGTTATACTGTCATTATGAGTAAAACCCAAGTTTTGTATTTGTAAACCTTACCAAAATACCTGATTCTAGTTAAAACTCATATAGATTCAATATTACAGGCAGTTTAAGATGGATTGCAAGTTTGGTTTAGGAGTTTGGCTTTGGAATGATGTTTATATTACTTTTATATTTAGTTTGACAGTTATACCATCATATTGAGTAAAAAAAACAAAAAACTTTTGTCTTTACAAACCTTACAAAATATTTGTTTTCTAGTAAAATTCACAAAGATACATTTCTCCAGGCATTATTAGCTATTTAGCATGTTTGGTTTAGGAGTTATGTTTAAATAACTGTTATTTTGAATATGGCAGTTATACTGTCATTATGAGTAAAACCCAATTTTTATATTTGTAAACCTTACCAAAATACCTGATTCTGGTAAAACTCACATAGATTCAATATTACAGGCAGTTTACGACAGATTGCAAGTTTGGTTTAGGAGTTTGGTTTTGGAATTATGTTTATATAACTTTCATATTTAGTATGACAGTTATACCATCATATTGAGTAAAAAAAACCTAACTTTTTTCTTTACAAACCTTACAAAATATTGTTTTCTCGTAAAAATCACAAAGATACATTTCTCCAGGCATTATTAGCCATGTATCATGTTTGGTTTAGGAATTATCTTTAAATAACTGTCATGTGGAGTGTGGTAGTTATATTGTCATTATGAGTAAAACCTATTTTTTGTATTTGTAAACCTTACCAAAATACCTGATTCTGGTAAAACTCATATAGATACAATATTATAGGAATTTTTCGACATAAAACATGTTTGGTTTAGGAGTTATGTTTAAATAACTGTCAGATTGAATGTGACAGTATACTGTCATAGTGAGTAAAACCAATATTTTGTATTTGTATACCTTAAAAAAACAACTGATTCTAGTTAAACTCACATGAATACAATATTACAGGCATTTTTAGACATAATGCATGTTTGGTTTTGGAGTTATGTTTATAATTTTTTTACATTTAGTATGACAGTTATACTGTCATATTGATTAAAAAAAGAAATAACTTGTGTCTTTACAAACCCATCCATCCATCCATTAAATTATTCCCTTTGGGGTCGCGGGAGGCGCTGGAGCTTATCTCAGCTACGATCGGGCGGAAGGCGGCGTACATCCTGGACAGGTCGCCACCTCATCGCAGTCTTTACAAACCTTACAAAAAAAAATGTTTTCCTGTAAAACTTAAAAAGATACATTTCTCCAGGCATTATTAACCATTTTGCATGTGTGGTTTAGGAGTTTTGTTTACATAACTGTCATATTGAATGTGGCATTTATACTGTCATTATGAGTAAAACCTAATTTTTGTTTTTGTAAACCTTACCAAAATACCTGATTCTAGTAAAACGAACATAGATTCATTGGTTTTGGAGTTATGTTTATATAACTTTCATATTTAGTATGACAGTTATATCATCATATTGAGTAAAAAATTGAACTTGTGTCTTTATAAACCTTACAATTTCGTTTTTTCCAGTAAAACTCACAAAGTTACATTTCTCCAGGCATTATTAACCATTTTGCATGTGTGGTATAGGAGTTAAGTTTACATAACTGTCATATTAAATGTGGCAGTTATACTGTCATTATGAGTAAAACCTAATTTTTGTTTTTGTAAACCTTACCAAAATACCTGATTCTAGTAAAACGAACATAGATTCATTGGTTTTGGAGTTATGTTTATATAACTTTCATATTTAGTATGACAGTTATATCATCATATTGAGTAAAAAATTGAACTTGTGTCTTTATAAACCTTACAATTTCGTTTTTTCCAGTAAAACTCACAAAGATACATTTCTCCAGGCATTATTAACCATTTTGCATGTGTGGTATAGGAGTTAAGTTTACATAACTGTCATATTAAATGTGGCAGTTATACTGTCATTATGAGTAAAACCAAATGTGTGTATATGTAAACCTTACCAAATTACCTGATTCTGGTAAAACTCACATAGATACAATACTAAAGGCATTTTTAGACATAATGCATGTTTGGTTTTGGAGTTATGTTTGTATACATTTCTCCAGGCATTAATAGACATTTAGCATGTTTGGTTCAGGAGTTATGTTTAAATAACTGTTATTTTGAATATGGCAGTTATACTGTTTTGGAATTATGTTTATATTACTTTTATATTTAGTTTGACCGTTATACTATCATATTGAGTAAAAAAAATACGTTTTGTCTTTACAAACCTTACAAAATATGTTTTTCTAGTAAAACTCACAAAGATACATTTCTCCAGGCATTATTAGCCAAGCATGTTTGGTTTAGGAGTTATGTTTAAATAATTTATATTTTGAATATGGCAGTTATACTGTCATTATGAGTAAAACCCAATTTTTGTATTTGTAACCTTACAAAAAATACCTGATTCTGGTAAAACTCACATAGATTTAATATTACAGTTATTTTTAGACGTATTGCAAGTTTGGTTTTGGAGTTATGTTTATTTAACTTTAATATTTAGTATGACAGTTATACTGTCATATTAAGTAAAAAAACAACTAACTTGTTTCTTTACAAACCTTATGAAAAAAAAAAATTCCAGGAAAACTCACAAAGATACATTTTTCCAGGCATTATTAGCCATTTTTTAATTGTGGTTTAGGAGTTACAGTATGTTTAAATAACTGTCAGATTGAATGTGACAGTATACTGTCATAATGAGTAAAACCTAATTTTTGTATTTGTAACCTTACCAAAAATACCTGATTCTGGTGAAAATCACATAGTTACAATATTGCAGGCATTTTTAGACATAATGCATGTTTGGTTTTGGAGTTATGTTTATACAACTTTTATATTTAGTATGACAGTTATACCATCCATCCATCCATCCATCTTCTTCCGCTTATCCGAGGTCAGGTCGCGGGGGCAGCAGCTTAAGCAAGGAAGCCCAGACTTCCCTCTCCCCAGCCACTTCGTCCAGCTCCTCCCGGGGGATCCCGAGGCGTTCCCAGGCCAGCCGGGAGAGATAGTCTTCCCAGCGTGTCCTGGGTCTTCCCCGTGGCCTCCTACCGGTCGGACGTGCCCGAAACACCTTCCTAGGGAGGCGTTCGGGTGGCATCCTGACCAGATGCCCGAACCACCTCATCTGGCTCCTCTCGATGTGGAGGAAGAGCGGCTTTACTTTGAGCTCCCCCCGAATGACAGAGCTTCTCACCCTATCTCTAAGGGAGAGACCCGCCACTCGGCGGAGGAAACTCATTTCGGCCGCTTGTACCCGTGATCTTGTCCTTTCGGTCATGACCCAAAGCTCATGACCATAGGTGAGGATGGGAACGTAGATCCACCGGTAAATCGAGAGCTTTGCCTTCCGGCTCAGCTCCTTCTTCACCACAACGGATCGATACAGCGTCCGCTGAAGACGCCGCACCGATCCGCCTGTCGATCTCACGATCCACTCTTCCCCCACTCGTGAACAAGACTCCGAGGTACTTGAACTCCTCCACTTGGGGCAAGATCTCCTCCCCAACCCGGAGATGGCACTCCACCCTTTTCCGGTAGAGAACCATGGACTCGGACTTGGAGGTGCTGATTCCCATCCCAGTCGCTTCACACTCGGCTGCGAACCGATCCAGTGAGAGCTGAAGATCTTCGCCGGAGGAAGCCATCAGGACCACATCATCTGCAAATAGCAGTGACCTAATCCTGCAGCCACCAAACCAGATCCCCTCAGCGCCCTGACTGCGCCTAGAATTCTGTCCATAAAGGTTATGAACAGAATCGGTGACAAAGGGCAGCCTTGGCAGAGTCCAACCCTCACTGGAAACGTGTCCGACTTACTGCCGGCAATGCGGACCAAGCTCTTACACTGATTATACAGGGAGCGAACTGCCACAATAAGACAGTCCGTTACCCCATACTCTCTGAGCACTCCCCACAGGACAGGTCGAATGCCTTCTCCAAGTCCACAAAGCACATGTAGACTGGTTGGGCAAACTCCCATGCACCCTCAAGGACCCTGCCGAGAGTATAGAGCTGGTCCACAGTTCCACGACCAGGACGAAAACCACACTGTTCCTCCTGAATCCGAGGTTCGACTATCCGGCGTAGCCTCTTCTCCAGTACACCTGAATAGACCTTACCGGGAAGGCTGAGGAGTGTGATCCCACGATAGTTGGAACACACCCTCCGGATCCCTTCTTAAAGAGAGGAACCACCACCCCGGTCTGCCAATCCAGAGGTACCGCCCCCGAAGTCCACGCGATGTTGCAGAGTCTTGTCAACCAAGACAGCCCAACAACATCCAGAGCCTTAAGGAACTCCGGGCGGATCTCATCCACCCACGGGGCCTTGCCACCAAGGAGCTTTTTAACTACCTCGGCAACCTCAGCCCCAGAAATAGGAGAGCCCACCACAGATTCCCCAGGCCCTGCTTCCTCATAGGAAGACGTGCTGGTAGGATTGAGGAGGTCTTCGAAGTATTCCCTCCACCGATCCACAACATCCGCAGTCGAGGTCAGTAGAGCACCATCCCCACCATACACGGTGTTGACACTGCACTGCTTCCCCTTCCTGAGGCGGCGGATGGTGGTCCAGAATTGCTTCGAAGCCGTCCGGAAGTCTTTTTCCATGGCCTCCTCGAACTCCTCCCATGTCCGAGTTTTTGCCTCCGCGACCGCTGAAGCCTGTCGGTACCTGTCTGCTGCCTCAGGAGTCCCATGAGCCAAAAAAACCCGATAGGACTCCTTCTTCAGCCTGACGACATCCCTCACCGCCGGCGTCCACCAACGGGTTCTAGGATTACCGCCACGACAGGCACCAACTACCTTGCGGCCACAGCTCCAATCGGCCGCCTCGACAATAGAGGTACGGAACATTGTCCACTCGGACTCAATGTCCAGCACCTCCCTCGTGACATGTTCAAAGTTCTTCCGGAGGTGGGAATTGAAACTCTCTCTGACAGGAGACTCTGCCAGGCGTTCCCAGCAAACCCTCACAATGCGTTTGGGCCTGCCAGGTCTGTCCGGCATCCTCCCCCACCATCGCAGCCAACTCACCACCAGGTGGTGATCGGTAGAAAGCTCCGCCCCTCTCTTCACCCGAGTGTCCAAAACATGAGACCGCAAATCCGATGACACAACTACAAAGTCGATCATGGAACTGCGGCCTAGGGTGTCCTGGTGCCAAGTGCACATATGGACACCCTTATGTTTGAACATGGTGTTTGTTATCGACAATCTGTGACGAGCACAAAAGTCCAATAACAGAACACCACTCGGGTTCAGATCCGGGCGGCCATTCTTCCCGATCACGCCTCTCCAGGTTTCACTGTCGCTACCAACATAAGCGTTGAAGTCCCCCAGTAGAACGAGGGAATCACCCGGGGGAGCACTCTCCAGTACTCCCTCGAGTGAGTCCAAAAAGGGTGGGTACTCTGAGCTGCCGTTTGGCGCATAAACGCAAACAACAGTCAGGACCCGTCCCCCCACCCGAAGGCGGAGGGAAGCTACCCTCTCGTCCACCGGGTTGAACTCCAACGTGCAGGCTTTGAGCCGAGGGGCAACAAGAATTGCCACCCCAGCCCGTCGCCTCTCACTGCCGGCAACGCCAGAGTGGAAGAGAGTCCAGCCCCTCTCAAGAGAAGTGGTTCCAGAGCCCTTGCTGTGCGTCGAAGTGAGTCCGACTATATCTAGCCGGAACTTCTCCACCTCACGCACTAGCTCAGGCTCCTTCCCCCCCAGCGAAGTGACGTTCCACGTCCCAAGAGCCAGCTTATGTAGCCGAGGATCGGACCGCCAAGCGCCCTGCCCTTGGCTGCCGCCCAGCTCACACTGCACCCGACCTCTATGGCCCCTGCTATGGGTGGTGAGCCCATTGGAGGGGGGACCCACGTTGCCTCTTCGGGCTGTGCCCGGCCGGGCCCCATGGGGACAGGCCCGGCCACCAGGCGCTCGCCATCGTGCCCCACTTCCGGGCCTGGCTCCAGAGGGGGGCCCCGGTGACCCGCGTCCGGGCGAGGGAAATCTGGGTCCTTTGTTTGTGTTCTTCATCGAGGTCTTCGAGCTGCTCTTTGTCTGATCCCTCACCTAGGACCAGTTTGCCTTGGGAGACCCTACCAGGGGGCATAGAAACCCCCGGACAACATAGCTCATAGGATCATTGGGACACGCAAACTCCTCTACCACGGTAAGGTGGCAGCTCAGAGAGTTATACCATCATATTGAGTAAAAAAAAAAATAACTTGTGTCTTTATAAACCTTACAAAAAAAATGTTTCCCAGTAAAACTCACAAAGATACATTTCTCCAGGCATAATTAGCCATTTATCATGTTTGTTTTGGAGTTATGTTTATATAACTTTCATATTTAGTATGGAAGTTATACCATCATATTGAGTAAAAAACTAAAAATAATTTGTATCTTTACAAACCTTACAAAATATTGTTTTCCAGTAAAATTCATAAATATACCATTCTCTAGGCATTATTAGTCATTTTGCATTTGTGTTTTAGGAATTATGTTTAATTAACTGTCATATTGAGTGTTTCAGTTATACTGTCACTTTGCGTAAAACCTAATTTTTGTTTTTGTAAACCTTACCAAAATACCAGATTCTGATAAAACTCACATGTATTCAATATTACAGGCATTTTTAGACGGATTGCATATTTGGTTTTGGAGTTATGTTTATATAACTTTCATATACAGTATGACAGCTATACTGTTAAATTGTGTAAAAAAAAACCCAACTAAATCGTGTCTTTACAAACCTTACAAAATATTTTTTCCAGTAAAATTCACAAAGATACATTCCTCAAGGCATTATTAGCCATTTTGTCAGATTAAATGTGACAGTATACTGTCATTATGAGTAAAACTAATATTTTGTATTTGTAAACCTTACAAAAACAACTGATTCTAACTCACATGGATACAAAATTATAGGCATTTTTAGACATCATAAATGTTTGGTGGAAGTCAATGTGGCAGTTATACTGTCATTATGAGTAAAACCTAATTTTTGTATTTTTCAACGTTACCAAAATACCTGATTCTGGTAAAACTCACATAGATACAATACTAAAGGCATTTTTAGACATAATACATATTTGGTTTTGGAGTTATGTTTGTATACATTTCTCCAGGCATTAATAGCCATTTAGCATGTTTGGTTCAGGAGTTATGTTTAAATAACTGTTATTTAGAATATGGCAGTTATACTGTCATTATGAGTAAAAGCTAAATTTTGTATTTATAAACCTTACCAAAATACCTGATTCTGGTAAAACTCACATAGATACAATATTACAGGCATTTTAAGACATAATGCAGTTTTGGAGTTATTTTTATATAACTTTCATATTTGGTATGACAGTTATACTTTCATATTGAATTAAAAAAACTAATTTGCGTATTTGCAAAACTTACAAAATATATTTTTCTAGTAAAACTAACAAAGATACATGTCTTCAGGCATTATTAGACATGTTACATGTTGGGTGTAGGAATTATGTTGAAAAACATTTTTATTGTTTATTTCGCATTATCTCAGGATTTTAAGAACATTACTGTCATAATGGGTAAAAAACTACTTTTTGTGTTTGCAAGCCTTAAAATAGCATATGTTTCGAGTAAAACTCACAAGGATGCATTGTTTTAGGCTTTATTAGCCTATTTGCACCTTTGGTTAGGAAGTTATGTTTAAATAACTGTCAAATTGAATGTAGCAGTTATCTGTCATTATGAGTAAACACCTAATTTATGTAATTGTACACCTTACCAAATGAACTGATTCTTGTAAAACTCACATAGATACAATGTTTTAGGCATTTTTAGACATAATGCATGTTTAGTTTTGGAGTTATGTTTATATAACTTTCATATTTGGTATGACAGTTATACTGTCATATTGAATTAACAAAACTAACTTGCCTCTTTGCAAAACTTACAAAAGATAGTTTTTCTAGTAAAACTAACAAAGATAAATATATTCACGCATTATTAGACATGTTGCATGTTTAGTGTATTAATTATGTTGAAAAACATTTATATTGCTTATTTCGCATTATCTCAGGATTTTAAGAACATTACTGTCATAATGAGTAAAAAACCTAGTTTTTATGTTGGCAAGCCTTAAAATAGCATATGTTTCGAGTAAAACTCACATGGATGCATTGTTTTAGGCTTTAGTAGCCTATTTTGCATTTGTGGTTAGGAAGTTATGTTTAAATAACTGTCAAATTGAATGTAGCAGTTATCTGTCTTTATGAGTAAACCCCTAATTTATGTAATTGTACACTTTACCAAATTAACTGATTCTTGTAAAACTCACATAGATACAATATTTTAGGCATTTTTAGATATAATGTATGTTTAGTTTTGGAGTTATGTTTATATAACTTTCATATTTGGTATGACAGTTATACTGTCATATTGAATTAAAAAAAACTAACTTGCCTCTTTGTAAAACTTACAAAATATAATTTTTCTAGTAAAACTAACAAAGATACATGTTTTTGGGCATTATTAGACATGTTGCATGTTTGGTGTAGGAATTATGTTGAAAAACAATTTTATTGCTTATTTCGCATTATCTCAGGATTTTAAGAACATAACTGTCATAATGAGTATAAAACTACTTTTTGTGTTTGCAGGCCTTAAAACAGTATATGTTTCGAGTAAAACTCACACGGATGCATTGTTTTAGGCTTTATTAGCCTATTTTGCACGTGTGGTTAGGAAGTTTTGTTTAAATAACTGTCAAATTGAATGTAGCAGTTATCTGTCATTATGAGTAAACCCCTAATTTATGTAATTGTACACCTTACCAAATTAACTGATTCTTGTAAAACTCACATAGATACAATATTTTAGGCATTTTTAGACATAATGCATGTTTAGTTTTGGAGTTATGTTTATGTAACTTTCATATTTGGTATGACAGTTACACTGTCATATTGAATTAAAAAAAACTATTTTGCCTTTATGAAAAACTTACAAAAGCTAATTTTTCTAGTAAAACTAACAAAGATACATGTCTTTAGGCATTATTAGACATGTTGCATGTTTGGTGTAGGAATTATGTTGAAAAACATTTTTATTGCTTATTTCGCATTATCTCAGGATTTTAGGAACATAACTGTCATAATGAGTAAAAAACTACTTTTTGTGTTTGCAGGCCTTAAAATAGCATATGTTTCGATTAAAACTCACAAGGATGCAATGTTTAAGGCTTTATTAACCTATTTGCATGTGTGATTAGGAAGTTATGTTTAAATAACAGTCAAATTGAATAAAGCAGTTATATTGTCATTATGAAAAAAACAAACAATTTTTGTATTTGTAAGCCTTACCAAATTACCTGATTCTGGTGAAACTCACATAGATACAATATTACAGGCACTTTTAGACATAATGCATGTTCAGTTTTGGAGTTATGTTTATATAACTTTCAAATTTGGTATGACAGTTATACTCTCATATTGAATTAAAAAAACTGACTTGCCTCTTTGCAAAACTTACAAAAGATAATTTTTCTAGTGAAACTAACAAAGATACATGTATCCAGGCATTATTAGACATGTTGCATGTTTAGTATAGGAATTATGTTGAAAAAACATTTTTATTGCTTATTTCGCATTATCTCAGGATTTTAAGAACATAACTGTCATAATGAGAAAAAAACTACTTTTTGTGTTTGCAGGCCTTAAAATAGCATATGTTTCGAGTAAAACTCACAAGGATGCATTGTTTTAGGTTTTATTAGCCTATTTTGCATGTGTGGTTGGGAAGTTTTGTTTAAATAACTGTCAAATTGAATGTAGCAGATATCTTTCATTATGAGTAAACCCCTAATTTATGTAATTGTACACCTTACTTAATTAAATGATTCTTGTAAAACTCCCATAGATACAATATTTTAAGCATTTTTAGACATAATGCATGTTTAGTTTTGGAGTTATGTTTATATATTTTTCATATTTGGTATGACAGTTACACTGTCATATTGAATTAAAAAAACTAACTTGCCTCTTTGTAAAACTTACAAAAGATAATTTTTCTAGTAAAACTAACAAAGATACATGTTTTTGGGGATTATTAGACATGTTGCATGTTTGGTGTAGGAATTATGATGAAAAACACTTTTATTGCTTATTTCGCATTATCTCAGGATTTTAAGAACATAACTGTCATAATGAGTAAAAAACTACTTTTTGTGTTTGCAGGCCTTAAAATAGCATATGTTTCGAGTACAACTCACAAGGATGCATTGTTTTAGGCTTTATTAGCCTATTTTGCACGTGTGGTTAGGAAGTTATGTTTAAATAACTGTCAAATTGAATGAAGCAGTTATCTTTAATTATGAGTAAACACCTAATTTATGTAATTGTACACCTTACCAAATTAACTGATTCTTGTAAAACTCACATAGATACAATATTTTAGGCATTTTTAGACATAATGCATGTTCAATTTTGGAGTTATGTTTATATAACTTTCAAATGTGGTATGACAGTTATACTGTCATATTGAATTAACAAAACTAACTTGCCTCTTTGCAAAACTTACAAAAGTTAGTTTTTCTAGTAAAACTAACAAAGATAAATATATTCACGCATTATTAGACATGTTGCATGTTTAGTGTATTAATTATGTTGAAAAACATTTTTATTGCTTATTTCGCATTATCTCAGGATTTTAAGAACATAACTGTCATAATGAGTAAAAAACTACTTTTTGTGATTGCAAGCCTTAAAATAGCATATGTTTCGATTAAAACTCACAAGGATGCATTGTTTTAGGCTTTATTAGCCTATTTGCACCTGTGGTTAGGAAGTTATGTTTAAATAACTGTCAAATTGAATGTAGCAGTTATCTGTCATTATGAGTAAACACCTAATTTATGTGATTGTACACCTTACCAAATTAACTGATTCTTGTAAAACTCACATAGATACAATATTTTAGGCATTTTTAGACATAATGCATGTTTAGTTTTGGAGTTATGTTTATATAACTTTCATATTTGGTATGACAGTTATACTGTCATATTGAATTAACAAAACTAACTTGCCTCTTTGCAAAACTTACAAAAGATAGTTTTTCTAGTAAAACTAACAAAGATAAATATATTCACGCATTATTAGACATGTTGCATGTTTAGTGTAGGAATTATGTTGAAAAACATTTGTATTGCTTATTTCGCATTTTCTCAGGATATTAAGAACATTACTGTCATGATGAGTAAAAAACTACTTTTTGTGTTTGCAAGCCTTAAAATAGCAAATGTTTCGATTAAAACTCACAAGGATGCAATGTTTAAGGCTTTATTAACCTATTTGCAGGTGTGATTAGGAAGTTATGTTTAAATAACAGTCAAATTGAATAAAGCAGTTATATTGTCATTATGAAAAAAAACAATTTTTGTATTTGTAAACCTTACCAAATTACCTGATTCTGGTGAAACTCACATAGATACAATATTACAGGCATTTTTAGACATAATGCATGTTCAGTTTTGGAGTTATGTTTATATAACTTTCAAATTTGGTATGACAGTTATACTGTCATATTGAATTAAAAAAACTGACTTGCCTCTTTGCAAAACTTACAAAAGATAATATTTCTAGTGAAACTAACAAAGATACATGTCTTCAGGCATTATTAGACATGTTGCATGTTTGGTGTAGGAATTATGATGAAAAACGTTTTTTATTGCTTATTTCGCATTATCTCAGGATTTTAAGAACATAACTGTCATGATGAGTAAAAAACTACTTCTTTCTTTTGCAGGCCTTAAAATAGCATATCTTTCGAGTACAACTCACAAGGATGCATTGTTTTAGGCTTTATTAGCCTATTTTGCATGTGTGGTTAGGACGTTTTGTTTAAATAACTGTCAAATTGAATGTAGCAGTTATCTGTCATTATGATTAAACCCATAATTTATGTAATTGAATCAGTTAATTTGGTAAGGACCAAATTAACTGATTCTTGTAAAACTCACATAGATACAAAAATGTAGGCATTTTTAGACATAATGCATGTTCAATATTGGAGTTATGTTTATATAACTTTCATATTTGGTATGACAGTTATACTGTCATATTGAATTAACAAAACTAACTTGCCTCTTTGCAAACTTACAAAAGATAATTTTTCTAGTAAAACTAACAAAGATACATGTCTTCAGGCATTATTAGACATGTTGCATGTTTGGTGTAGGAATTATGTTGCAAAACATTTTTATTGCTTATTTCGCATTATCTCTGGATATTAAGAGCATTACTGTCATGATGAGTAAAAAACTACTTTTTGTGTTTGCAAGCCTTAAATAGCAAATGTTTCGATTAAAACTCACAAGGATGCAATGTTTAAGGCTTTATTAACCTTTGTGCATGTGTGATTAGGAAGTTGTTTAAATAACAGTCAAATTGAATAAAGCAGTTATATATTGTCATTATGAAAAAAAAAATTTTTTTTATTTGTAAACCTTACCAAATTACCTGATTCTGGTGAAACTCACATATATACAATATTACAGACATTTTTACATGTTCAGTTTTGGAGTTATGTTTATATAACTTAAACATTTAGTATGACAGTTATACTGTCATATTGAATTAAAAAAACTAACTTGCCTCTTTGCAAAACTTACAAAAGATAATTTTTCTAGTAAAACTAACAAAGATACATGTCTTCAGGCATTATTAGACATGTTGCATGTTTGGTGTAGGAATTATGTTGAAAAAACATTTTTATTGCTTATTTCGCATTATCTCAGGATTTTAAGAACATAACTGTCATGATGAGTAAAAAACTACTTTTTGTGTTTGCAGGCCTTAAAATAGCATATCTTTCGAGTACAACCCACAAGGATGCATTGTTTTAGGCTTTATTAGCCTATTTTGCATGTGTGGTTAGGAAGTTTTGTTTAAATAACTGTCAAATTGAATGTAGCAGTTATCTGTCATTATGAGTAAACCCCTAATTTATGTAATTGTACACCTTACCAAATTAACTGATTCTTGTAAAACTCACATAGATACAATATTTTTGGCATTTTTAGACATAATGCATGTTTAATATTGGAGTTATGTTTATATAACTTTCATATTTGGTATGACAGTTATACTGTCATATTGAATTAACAAAACTAACTTGCCTCTTTGCCAAAATTACAAAAGATAATTTTTCTATTAAAACTAACAAAGATAAATATCTTCAGGCATTATTAGACATGTTGCATGTTTGGTGTAGGAATTATGTTAAAAAACATTTTTATTGCTTATTTCGCATTATATAAGGATATTAAGAACATTACTGTCATAATGAATAAAAAAACTACTTTTTGTGTTTGCAAGCCTTAAAATAGCAAATGTTTCGAGTAAAACTCACAAGAATGCATTGTTTTAGGCTTTTTTAACCAGATTGCATGTGTGATTAGGGAGTTATGTTTGAATAACAGTCAAATTGAATGTATCAGTTATACTGTCATGAAAAAAAAAGTTATGTTCATATAACTTTTACATTTAGTATGACAGTTATACTGTTGTATTGAATTAAAAAAAACTAACGTGCGTCATTGCAAAACTTACAAAAGATAAATTTTCTAGTGAAACTGAATTATAATAACTGCTACATTCAATTTGACAGTTATTTACACATAACTTCCTAACCACACATGCAAAATAGGCTAATAAAGCCTAATACAATGCATCCATGTAAGTTTTACCAGAATCAGGTATTTTGGTAAGGTTTACAAATACAAAAAATAGGTTTTACTCATAATGACAATATAACTGCCACACTCAACATGACAGTTATTTAAACATAATTCCTAAACCAAACATGATACATGGCTAATAATGCCTGGAGAAATGCATCTTTGTGATTTTTACTAGAAAAAAATATTTTGTAAGGTTTGTAATGACAAAAGTTAGTTTTTTTTTACTCAATATAATGGTATAACTGTCATACTAAATATGAAAGTTATATAAACATAATTCCAAAACCAAACTCCTAAACCAAACTTGCAGTCTGACTTAAACTGCCTGTAATATTGAATCTATGTGATTTTTGCCGGAATCAGGTATTTTGGTAAGGTTTACAAATACAAAACTTGGGTTTTACTCATAATGACAGTATAACTGCAACATTTGATATGACAGTTATTTAAACATGACTCTTAAACCAAACATGATAAATGACTAATAATGCCTGGAGAAATGTATCTTTGTGAGTTTTACTGGAAAAAAATAATGTGTAAGGTTTATAAAGACACAAGTTATTTTTTTTAATTTAATATGATGGTATAACTGTCATACTAAATATGAAAGATATATAAACATAACTCCAAAATCAACATGCATTTTGTCTAAAAAATGCCTGTAATATTGTATCTATGTGAGTTTTACCAGAATCAGGTATTTTGGTAAGGTTGACAAATACAAAAAATAGGTTTTACTCATAATGACAGTATACTGCCACACTCAATATGACAATTATTTAAACATAACTCCTAAAACACAAATGCAAAATGACTAATAATGCCTAGAGAAAGGTATATTTGTAAATTTTACTGGAAAACAATATTTGTAAGGTTTGTAAAGAAACAAATTAGTTTGTTTTTTTACTCAATATGATGGTATAACTTTCATACTAAATATGAAAGTTATATAAACATAACTCCAAAACCAAACATGCTTTATGTCTAAAAATTCCTGTAATAATGTATCAATGTGGGTTTTACCAGAATCAGGTATTTTGGTAAGGTTTACAAAATCTAGGTTTTACTCACTATGACAGTATACTGTCACATTCAATCTGACAGTTATTTAAACATACTGTAACTCCTAAACCACAAATGCAAAATGGCTTATAATGCCTGGAGTAATGTATCTTTGTGAGTTTTCCTGGAAAAAAAATAAAATTGTAAGTTTTGTAAAGACACAAGTTAGTTTGTTTGCTTAATATGACAGTATAACTGGCATACTAAATATAAAAGTTGGATAAACATAACTCCAAAACAGAACTTGCAATACGTCTAAAAATTCCTGTAATATTGAATCTATTTGAGTTTTACCAGATTCAGCTATTTTGGTAAGGTTTACAAATACAAAAATTGGGTTTTACTCGTAATGACAGTAAAACTGCCATATTCAAAATAACAGTTATTTAAACATAACTCCTAAACCAAACATGCTAAATGGATATTAATGCCTGGAGAAATGTATAAAAACATAACTCCAAAACCAAACATGCATTATGTCTAAAAATGCCTGTAGTATTGTATCTATGTGAGTTTTACCAGAATCAGGTATTTTGGTAAGGTTTACATATACACAAGTTTGGTTTTACTCATAATGACAGTATATGTGTCACATTTAATATGATAGTTATGTAAACATAACTCCTATACCACACATGCAAAATGGTTAATAATGCCTGGAGAAATGTATCTTTGTGAATTTTGCTGGAAAAAACGAATTTGTAAGGTTTATAAAGATACAAGTTAAATGTTTACTTAATATGATGATATAACTGTCATACTAAATCAGAACGTTACATAAACATAACTCCAAACCAAACATGCATTATGTCTAAAAATGCCTGTAATATTGTATTCATGTGAGTTTAACTAGAATCAGTTGTTTTTGTACGGTTTACAAATACAAAATATTGGTTTTACTCACTATGACAGTATACTGTCACATTCAATCTGACAGTTATTTAAAAACATAACTCCTAAACCAAACATGTTTTATGTCTAAAAATTCCTGTAATATTGTATCTATATAAGTTTTACCAGAATCAGGAATTTTGGTAAGGTTTACAAATACAAAAAATATGTTTTATTCATAATGACAATATAACTACCACACTCCACATGACAGTTATTTAAACATAATTCCTAAACCAAACATGATACATGGCTAATAATGCCTGGAGAAATGTATCTTTGTGATTTTCACAAGTTCAATTTTTTACTTAATATGATGATATAACTGTCACACTAAATATGAAAGTTATATAAACATAACTCCAAATCCAAACATGCATTATGTCTAAAAATGTCTGTAATATTGTATCTATGTGAGTTTTACCAGAATCAGGTATTTTGGTAAGGGTGACAAATACAAAAATTAGGTTTTACTCATAATAACAATATAACTGCCACATTGACTGCCACCAAACATGCATTATGTCTAAAAATGCTTGTAATTTTGAATCCATGTGAGTTTTACTAGAATCAGTTGTTTTTGTAAGGTTTACAAATACAAAATATTAGTTTTACTCATAATGACAGTATACTGTCACAATTAATCTGACAAAATGGCTAATAATGTATCTTTGTGAGTTTTACTGGAAAAAATATTTTGTAAGGTTTGTAAAGACACAAGTTACTTTTTTTTTTACACAATTTAACAGTATAGCTGTCATACTATATATGAAAGTTATATAAACATAATTCCAAAACCAAATATGCAATCCGTCTAAAAATGCCTGTAATATTGAATATATGTGAGTTTGATCAAAATCAGGTATTTTGGTAAGGTTTACGAATACAAAAATTAGGTTTTACTCATAGTGACAGTATAACTGCCATACTCAATATGACAGTTAATTAAACATAACTCCTAAAACACAAATGCAAAATGACTACTAGCGCCTAGAGAAATGTATATTTGTGAATTTTACTGGAAAACAATATTTTGTAAGGTTTTTAAAGATACAAATTAGTTTTTTTTTTACTCAATATGATGGTATAACTGCCATACTAAATATGAAAGTTATATAAACATAACTCCAAAACCAAACATGCTTTATGTCTAAAAATTCCTGTAATATTGTAACGATGTGGGTTTTACCAGAATCAGGTATTTTGGTAAGGTTTACAAATACAAAAAATAGGTTTTACTCATAATGACAGTATAACTGCCACACTCAATATGACAGTTATTTAAACATAACTCCTAAACCAAACATGATAAATGACTAATTATGCCTGGAGAAATGTATCTTTGTGAGTTTTACTGGGAAAAAAAAAATTGTAAGGTTTATAAAGAAACGTTATTTTTTTTTTTACTCGATAAGATGGTATAACTGTCATACTAAATATGAAAGTTGTATAAACATAACTCCAAAACCAAACATGCGTTATGTCTAAAAATGCCTGCAATATTGTATCTATGTGATTTTTACCAGAATCAGGTATTTTTGGTAAGGTTTACAAATACAAAAATTAGGTTTTACTCACTATGACAGTATACTGTCACATTCAATCTGACAGTTATTTAAACATACTGTAACTCCTAAACCACAAATACAAATTGGCTAATAATGTCTGGAGAAATGTATCTTTGTGAGTTTTCCTGGAAAAAAAATAAAAAAATTATAAGGTTTGTAAAGACACAAGTTAGTTTTTTTACTTAATATGACAGTAAAACTGTCATACTAAATATGAAAGTTAAATAAACATAACTCCAAAACTGAACTGCAATACGTCTAAAAATGCCTGTAATATTGAATCTATATGAGTTTTACCAGATTCAGGTATTTTGGTAAGGTTTACAAATACAAAAATTGGGTTTTACTCATAATGACAGTATAACTTCCATTTTCAAAATAACAGTTATTTAAACATAACTCCTAAACCAAACATGCTAAATAGCTAATAATGCCTAGGGAAATGTATCTTTGTGAGTTTTACTAGAAAAAAATATTTTGTAAGGTTTGTAAAGAAAAAGTTTTTTTTTTTTTTTTACTCAATATGATGGTATAACTGTCAAACTAAATATAAAAGTAATATAAACATCATTCCAAAACCAAACTCCTAAACCAAACTTGCAATCCGTCTTAAACTGCCTGTAATATTGAATCTATATGAGTTTTACCAGAATCACGTATTTTGGTAAGGTTCACAAATACAAAACTTGGGTTTTACTCATAATGACAGTATAACTGCATTATTTGATATGACAGTTATTTAAACATAACTCCTAAACCAAACATGGCAAATAGCTAATAATGCCTGGAAAAATGTATATAAACATAACTCCAAAACCAAACATGCATTATGTCTAAAAATGCCTGTAATTTTGTATCTATGTGAGTTTTACCAGAATCAGGAATTTTGGTAAGGTTTATAAATACAAAAATTAGATTTTACTCACTATGACAGATACTGTCACATTCAATCTGACTGTTATTTAAACACAAATTCTAAACCACAGATGCAAAATGGCTAATAATAACCGGAGAAATGTATTTTTGTGAGTTTTCCTGGAAAAAAAAACATTTTGTAAGGTTTGTATTGACACAAGTTAGTTTTTTTTACTCAATATGATGGAAACATGCTTTATGTCTAAAAAAATCTTGTAATATTTTATCCATGTGAGTTTTATCAGAATCAGTTATTTTGGTAATTTTACAAATACAAAAGATAGGTTTTACTCATAATGAAAGTATACTGTCACATTCAATCTGACTGTTATTTAAACAAAACTCTAAACCAAACATGGTTAATGGCTAATAATGCCTGGAGAAATGTATCTTTGTGAGTTTTAGTGGAATTTTTTTTTTTAAGGTTTATAAAGACACAAGTTAGTTTTTTTTACTCAATATGACAGTATAACTGTAATACTAAATGTAAAAAATATATAAACATAACTCCAAAACCAAACATGCATTATGTTTAAAAATGCCTGTAATTTTGTATCCATGCAAGTTTTACTAAAATCAATTGTTGTAGTAAGGTTTGCAATTACAAAATATTGGTTTTACTCACCATGATAGTATACTGTCACATTCAATTTGACAGTTATTTAAACATAACTACCAAACCACACATGCAAAATGGCTATAATGACTGGAGAAATGTATCTTTGTGAGATTACTGGAAAAACATATTTTGTAAGGTTTGTAAAGAAACAATTTAGTTTTTTTTACTTAATATGATGAGGTAGCGACTTTTCCAGGGTGTACCCCGCCTTCCGCCCGATTGTGGCTGAGGTAGGCTCCAGCCCCCTCGCGACCCCGAAGGGAATAAGCGGTAGAAAATGGATGGATGGATGGACAGTATAACTGTCATACTAAATGTAAAAGTAGTATAAACATAACTCCAAAACCAAACATGCATTATGTCTAAAAATGCCTGTAATATTGTATCCATGTGAGTTTTACTAGAATCAGTTGTTTTTGTAAGTTTTGCAAATACAAAATATTGGTTTTACTCACTATGACAGTATACTGTCACATTCAATCTGTATGCTATTTAAACATAACTCCTAAACCACACATGCAAAATGACTAATAATGCCTGGAAAAATGTATCTCTGTGAATTTTACTGGAAAAAAATATTTTGTAAGGTTTGAAAATTACAAGTTTGTTATTTTTTACTCAATTTGACAGTATAACTATCATACTAAATATGAAAGTTATATACACATAACTCTAAAACCAAACTTGCAATCCGTCTAAAAATGCCTGTAATATTGAATCTATGTGAGTTTTACTAAAATCAGGTATTTTGGTAAGGTTTACAAATACAAAAATTAGGTTTTACTCATAATGACCGTATAACTGCCACATTTAACATGACAGGTATTTAAACATAATTCCTAGACCAAACATGATAAATGGCTAATAATGCCTGGAGAAATGTATCTTTGTGAGTTTTACAGGAAAAAAAATAATTTGTAAGGTTTATAAAGACACAAGGTAGTTTTTTTACTCAATATGATGGTATAACCGTCATACTAAATATGACAGTTATATAAACATAACTCCAAAAACAAACATGAATTTTGTCTAAAAATACCTGTAATATTGTATCTATGTGAGTTTTACCAGAATCAGGTATTTTGGTAAGGTTTACAAATACAAAAATTTGGTTTTACTCACTATGACAGGATACTGTCACATTCAATCTGATAGTTATGTAAACATAACTCCTAACCACACATAATGCCTGGAGAAATGTATCTTTGTGAGTTTTACTAGGAAACATTTTTTGTAAGGTTTGTAAAGACACACGTTAGTTTTTTTTACTCAATATGACAGTATAACTGTCATACTACATGCAAAAAATATATAAACATGACTCTAAAACCAAACTTGCAATCCGTCTAAAAATGTCTGTTATATTGAATCTATGTGAGTTTTACCAAAATGAGAGATTTTGGTAAGGTTGACAAATAAAAAAAATAGGTTTTACTGATAGTGACATTATAAGTGCCACACTCAATATGACAGTTATTTAAACATAACTCATAAGCGACACATGAAAATGGCTATTAATCCTGGAGAAATGTATTTTTGTTAGTTTTACTAGAGTAATGATCATTTGTAAGGTTTGCAAAGACACAAGTTTTTTTACTCAATATGACGGTATAACTGTCAAACTAAATGAAAAAGTTACAGAAACATAACTCCAAAACCAAACTCAAAAATCAAACATGCAATCCGTTTAAAAATGCCTGTAATATTAAATATATGTGAGTTTTATCAGAATCAGGTATTTTGGTAAGGTTTACAAATACAAAAATTGGGTTTTACTCATAATGACAGTAAAACTGCCATAATCAAAATAACAGTTATTTAAACATAACTCCTAAACCAAACATGCTAAATGGATATTAATGCCTGGAGAAATGTATAAAAACATAACTTCAAAACCAAACATGCATTATGTCTAAAAATGCCTGTAGTATTGTATCTATGTGAGTTTTACCAGAATCAGGTATTTTGGTAAGGTTTACATATACACAAATTTGGTTTTACTCATAATTACAGTATAACTGCCACATTTAATATGACAGTTATGTAAACATAACTCCTATACCACACATGCAAAATGGTTAATAATGCCTGGAGAAATGTATCTTTGTGAGTTTTGCTGGAAAAAACAAATTTGTAAGGTTTATAAAGATACAAGTTAAATTTTTTACTCAATATGATGATATAACTGTCATACTAAATATGAAAGTTATATAAACATAACTCCAAAACCAATGAATCTATGTTCGTTTTACTAGAATCAGGTATTTTGGTAAGGTTTACAATAACAAAAATTAGGTTTTACTCATAATGACAGAATAACTGCCACATTCAATTTGACAGTTATGTAAACATAACTCCTAAACCACACATGCAAAATGGTTAATAATGCCTGGAGAAATGTACCTTTTTAAGTTTTATAGGAAAAAAAAAATTTTTGTAAGGTTTGTAAAGACTGCGATTAGTTGGCGACTTGTCCAGGGTGTAGCCCGCCTTCCGCCCGATTGTAGCTGAGATAGGCTCCAGTGCCCCCCGTGACCCCAAAGGGAATAAGCGGTAGAAATGGATGGATGAATGGGTTTGTAAAGACACAAGTTATTTTTTTATTACTCAATATGACAGTATAACTGTCATACTAAATGTAAAAAAATTATAAACATAACTCCAAACCAAACATGCATTATGTCTAAAAATGCCTGTAATATTGTATTCATGTAAGTTTAACTAGAATCAGTTGTTTTTGTACAGTTGAAAAATACAAAATATTGGTTTTACTCACTATGACAGTATACTGTCACATTCAATCTGACAATTATTTAAACATAACTCCTAAACCAAACATGATTTATGTCTAAAAATTCCTGTAATATTGTATCTATATGAGTATTACCAGAATAAGGTATTTTGGTAAGGTTTACAAATACAAAAAATAGGTTTTACTCATAATGACAATATAACTGCCACACTCAACATGACAGTTATTTAAACATAATTCCTAAACCAAACATGATAAATGGCTAATAATGCCTGGATAAATGTATCTTTGTGATTTTTATTAGAAACAAATATTTTGTAAGGTTTGTAAAGACAAAAGTTAGTTTTTTTTTATTTAATATGATGGTATAACTGTCATACTAAATATGAAAGTTATATAAACATAATTCCAAAACCAAACTTCTAAACCAAACTTGCAATATGTCTTAAACTGCCTGTAATATTTAATCTATGTGAGTTTTACCAGAATCAGGTATTTTGGTAAGGTTTACAAATACAAAACTTGGGTTTTATTCATAATGACAGTGAAATTGCAACATTTGATATGACAGTTATTTAAACATAACTCCTAAACCAAACATGATAAATGGCTAATAATGCCTGGAGAAATGTATCATTGTGAGTTTTACTGGAAACAAATAATTTGTAAGGTTTATAAAGACACAAGTTAGTTTTTTTTATTTATTATGTTGGTATAACTTTCATACTAAATATGAAAGTTATATAAACATAACTCCAAAACAAAAACATGCTTTATGTCTAAAAATTCCTGTAATATTTTTTATGTGAGTTTTACCAGAATCAGGTATTTTGGCAAGGTTTACAATTACAAAAATTATGTTTTACTCTTAATGACAGTATAACTGCCACATTGACTGCCACCAAACATGCATTGTGTCTAAAAATGCTTATAATTTTGTGTCCATGTGAGTTTTACTATAATCAGTTGTTTTTGTAAGGTTTACAAATACAAAATATTAGTTTTACTCATAATGACAGTATACTGTCACAATCAATCTGACAAAATGGCTAATAATGCCTTGAGGAATGTATCTTTGTGAGTTTTACTGGAAACAATATTTTGTAAGGTATGTAAAGACACAAGTTAGTTTTTTTTACACAATTTAACAGTTTCGCTGTCATACTATATATGAAAGTTATATAAACATAATTCCAAAACCAAATATGCAATCTGTCTAAAAATGCCTGTAATATTGAATATATGTGAGTTTTATCAGATTCAGGTATTTTGGTAAAGTTTACGAATACAAAAATTAGGTTTTACTCATAGTGACAGTATAACTGCCACACTAAATATGACAGTTAATTAAACATAACTCCTAAAACACAAATGCAAAATGACTAATAATGCCTAGAGAAATGTATATTTGTGAATTTTAATGGTAAACAATATTTTGTAAGGTTTGTAAAGATAAAAATTAGGTTTTTTTTACTTAAAATGATGGTATAACTGTCATACTAAATATGAAAGTTATATAAACATAACTCCAAAACCAAACATGCTTTATGTCTAAAAATTCCTGTAATATTGGGTTTTACCAGAATCAGGTATTTTGGTAAGGTTTACAAATACCAAAAATAGGTTTTACTCATAATGACACACAATACAATAACTGCCACACTCAATATGACAGTTATTTAAACATAACTCCTAAACCAAAGATGATAAATGGCTAATTATGCCTGGAGAAATGTATCTTTGTGAGTTTTGCTTGGGAAAAAAAAATGTAAGGTTTATAAAGACACAATTTTTTGTTTTTTTTTACTCAGTTTGATGGTATAACTGTCATACTAAATATGAAAGTTGTATAAACATAACTCCAAAATCAAACATGCATTATGTCAAATGCAAAATGCCTTCAATATTGTATCTATGTGATTTTTACCAGAATCAGGTATTTTTGGCAAGGTTTACAAATACAAAAATTAGGTTTTACTCACTATGACAGTATACTGTCACATTCAATCTGACAGTTATTTAAACATACTGTAACTCCTAAACCACAAATACAAAATGGCTAATAATGCCTGGAGAAATGTATCTTTGTGAGTTTTCCTGGAAAAAAAAAACATTTTATAAGGTTTGTAAAGACACAAGTTAGTTTTTTTTTACTTAATATGACAGTATAACTGTCATACTAAATATGAAAGTTAAATAAACATAACTCCAAAACCAAACTTGCAATACGTCTAAAAATGCCTGTAATTTTGAATCTATGTGAGTTTTACCAGAATCAGGTATTTAGGTAAGGTTTACAAACATAACATAACTCCTAAACCAAACATGCTAAATGGCTAATAATGCCTGGAGAAATGTATCTTAGTGAATTTTACTAGAAAAAAATATTTTGTAAGGTTTGTAAAGACGAAAGTTATTTTTTTTTACTGAATATGATGGTATAACTGTCAAACTAAATATAGAATTAATATAAACATAATTCCAAAAACAAACTCCTAAACCAAACTTGCAATCCGTCTTAAACTGCCTGTAATATTGAATCTATATGAGTTTTACCAGAATCAGGTATTTTGGTAAGGTTTACAAATACAAAACGTGGGTTTTACTCATAATGACAGTATAACTGCATTATTTGATATGACAGTTATTTAAACATAACTCCGAAACCAAAGATGATAAAAGGCTAATAATGCCTGGAAAAATGTATATAAACATAACTCCGAAACCAAACATGCATTATGTCTAAAAATGCCTGTAATATTGTATCTATGTGAGTTTTACCAGAATCATGTATTTTGGTAAGGTTTATAAATACAAAAATTAGGTTTTACTCATAATGACAGTATAACTGCCACCCTCAATATGACAGTTATGTAAACATAACTCCTAAACCACACATGCAAAATGGCTAATAATGCCTGGAGATATGTATCTTTGTGAGTTTTACAGGAAAAAAAATATTTTGTAAGGTTTGTAAAGACAAAAGTTAGTTTTTTTTTATTCAATATGTTTGTATAACTGTCATAATAAATGTAAAAGTTATATAAACATAACTCCAATACCAAACATGCAATTCATCTAAAAATGCCTGTAATATTGAATCTATGTTAGTTTAACTAGAATCAGGTATTTTGTTAAGGTTTACATTTAAAATAATAGGTTTTACTCTCTATGACAGTATACTGTCACATTCAATCTGACTGTTTTTTAAACATACATTCTAAACCACAGATGCATAATGGCTAATATTAACTGGAGAAATGTATTTTTGTGAGTTTTACTGGAAAAAAAAAATATTTTGTAAGGTTTGTATAGACACAAGTTAGTTTTTTGTACTCAATATGATGGAAACATGCTTTATGTTTAAAAAATCCTGTAATATTTTATCTATGTGAGTTTTATCAGAATCAGTTATTTTGGTAATTTTACAAATACTGCCACACTCAATTTGACAATTATTTAAACATAACTCTAAACCAAACATGAATAATGGCTAATAATGCCTGGAGAAATGTATCTTTGTGAGTTTTACTGGAAAAAAATAATTTTTAAGGTTTAAAAAGACACAAGTTAGTTTTTTTTACTCAATATGACAGTATAACTGTAATACTAAATGTAAAAAATATATAAACATAACTCCAAAACCAAACATGCATTATGTTTAAAAATGCCTGTAATTTTGTATCCATGCGAGTTTTACTAAAATCAATTGTTGAAGTAAGGTTTGCAAATACAAAATATTGGTTTTACTCACCATGATAGTATACTGTCACATTCAATTTGACAGTTATTTAAACATAACTACCAAACCACACATGCAAAATGGCTATAATGACTGGAGAAATGTATCTTTGTAAGATTACTGGAAAAACATATTTTGTAAGGTTTGTAAAGAAACAATTTAGTTTTTTTTACTTAATATGATGAGATGGCGACTTTTCCAAGGTGTATGCGCCTTCCGCCCAATTGTAGCTGAGATAGGCTCCAGCCCCCTCGCGACCCCGAAGGGAAAGCGGTAGAAAATGGACGGATGGATGGACAGTATAACTGTCATACTAAATGTAAAAGTAGTATAAACATAACTCCAAAACCAAACATGCATTATGTCTAAAAATGCCTGTAATATTGTATCCATGTGAGTTTTACTAGAATCAGTTGTTTTTGTAAGTTTTGCAAATACAAAATATTGGTTTTACTCACTATGACAGTATACTGTCACATTCAATCTGTATGCTATTTAAACATAACTCCTAAACCACACATGCAAAATGACTAATAATGCCTGGAAAAATGTATCTCTGTGAATTGTACTGGAAAAAAATATTTTGTAAGGTTTGTAAAATTACAAGTTTGTTATTTTTTACTCAATTTGACAGTATAACTATCATACTAAATATGAACGTTATATACACATAACTCTAAAACCAAACTTGCAATCCGTCTAAAATGCCTGTAATATTGAATCTATGTGAGTTTTACCAAAATCAGGTATTTTGGTAAGGTTTACAAATACAAAAATTAGGTTTTACTCATAATGACCGTATAACTGCCACATTTAACATAAATGATAAATGATAAATGGGTTGTACTTGAATAGCGCTTTTCTACCTTCAAGGTACTCAAAGCGCTTTGACACTACTTCCACATTTATCCATTCACACACACATTCACACACTGATGGAGGGAGCTGCCATGCAAGGCGCTAACCAGCACCCATCAGGAGCAAGGGTGAAGTGCCTTGCTCAGGACACAACGGACATGACGAGGTTGGTACTAGGTGGGGATTGAACCAGGGACCCTCGGGTTGCGCACGGCCACTAATCCACTGCGCCACGCCGTCCCATGACAGGTATTTAAACATAATTCCTAAACCAAACATGATAAATGGCTAATAATGCCTGGAGAAATGTATCTTTGTGAGTTTTACAGGAAAAAAATAAATTGTAAGGTTTATAAAGACACAAGGTAGTTTTTTTTACTCAATATGATGGTATAACCGTCATACTAAATATGACAGTTATATAAACATAACTCCAAAAACAAACATGAATTTTGTCTAAAAATACCTGTAATATTGTATCTATGTGAGTTTTACCAGAATCAGGTATTTTGGTAAGGTTTACAAATACAAAAATTTGGTTTTACTCACTATGACAGGATACTGTCACATTCAATCTGACAGTTATGTAAACATAACTCCTAAACCACACATGCAAAATGGCTAATAATGCCTGGAGAAATGTATCTTTGTGAGTTTTACTAGGAACATTGTTTTGTAAGGTTTGTAAAGACACAAGTTAGTTTTTTTTACTCAATATGACGGTATAACTGTCATACTACATGCAAAAAATATATAAACATGCCTCCAAAACCAAACTTGCAATCCGTCTAAAAATGTCTGTTATATTGAATCTATGTGAGTTTTACCAAAATAAGGTATTTTGGTAAGGTTGACAAATAAAAAAAATAGGTTTTACTGATAGTGACATTATAAGTGCCACACTCAATATGACAGTTATTTAAACATAACTCATAAGCGACACATGAAAATGGCTATTAATCCTGGAGAAATGTATTTTTGTTAGTTTTACTAGAGTAATGATCTTTTGTAAGGTTTGCAATATGACGGTATAACTGTCAAACTAAGAAAAAGTTACAGAAACATAACTCCAAAACCAAACTCAAAAATCAAACATGCAATCCGTTTAAAAATGCCTGTAATATTAAATATATGTGCGTTTTATCAGAATCAGGTATTTTGGTAAGGTTTACAATACCAAAATTAGGTTTTACTCATAATGACAGTATAACTGCCACGCTCAATATGACAGTTATTTAAACATAACTCCTAAAACACACATGCAAAATGACTAATAATGCGTGGAAAAATGTATCTTTGTGATTTTTACTGGAAAAAAATATTTTGTAAGGTTTGTAAAGATACTGTTTTTTTTTTTTTTTTAACTCAATATGATGGTATAACCTCCTCTCTGAGCTGCCACCTTAACGTGGTAGAGGAGTTTGCGTGTCCCAATGATCCTAGGAGCTATGTTGTCCGGGGGCTTGATGCCCCCTGGTAGGGTCTCCCAAGACAAACTGGTCCTAGGTGAGGGATCAGACAAAGAGCAGCTCGAAGACCTCTATGAAGAAAACGACTAAGGAACCCAGATTTCCCTCGCCCGGACGCGGGTCACCGGGGCCCCCCTCTGGAGCCAGGCCCGGAGGTGGGGCACGATGGCGACCGCCTGGTGGCCGGGCCTGTCCCCATGGGGCCCGGCCGGGCACAGCCCGAAGAGGCAACGTGGGTCCCCCCTCCAATGGGCTCACCACCCATAGCAGGGGTCATAGAGGTCGGGTGCAGTTATACTGTCATATTGAGTAAAAAAAACTAACGTGTGTCTTTACAAACCTTACAAAATATGTGTCCTAGTAAAACTCACAAAGATAAATTTCTCCAGGCATTATTAGCCATTTTGCATGTGTGGTTTAGGAGTTGTGTTTACATAAATGTCAGATTGAATGTGACAGTATACTGTCATAGTGAGTAAAACCTAATTTTTGTATTTGTAAACCTTACTAAAATACCTGATTCTGGTAAAACTCACATATTACAGGTATTTTTCATGTTTGTTTTTGGAGTTATGTTTATATAACTTTCATATTTAGTATGACGGTTATACCATCATATTGAGTAAAAAAAAATACCTTGTGTCTTTATAAACCTTACAAATTATTTTTTTCCTGTAAAACTCACAAAGATACATTTCTCCAGGCATTATTAGCCATTTATCATGTTTGGTTTAGGAATTATGTTTAAATACCTGTCATGTTAAACGTGGCAGTTATATTGTCATTATGAGTAAAACCTATTTTTTGTATTTGTAAACCTTACCAAATACCTGATTCTGGTAAAAATCACATAGATACAATATTACAGGATTTTTTAGACATAAAGCATGTTTGGTTTTGGAGTTATGTTTATATAACTTTCATATTTAGTATGACAGTTAAACAATCATATTGAGTAAAAAAAAAAAATTTGTGTCTTTACAAACCTTACAAAATATTTTTTTTTCATTAAAATTCACAAAGATACATTTTTCCAGGCATTATTAGCCATTTTGCATTTGTTTTTTAGGAGTTTTGTTTAAAAAACTGTCATGTTGAGTGTGGCAGTTATACTGTCATGAGTAAAACCTAATTGTTGTATTTGTAAACCTTACCAAAATACCTGATTTTGGTAAAACTCACATAGATTCAATATTACAGGCATTTTTAGACGTATTGCAAGTTTGCCTATCTCAGCTACAATCGGGCAGAAGGCGGGTTACACCTTGGAAAAGTCGCCACCTCATCATAGTCATTTATGTTTAAATAACTGTCAAATTGAATGTGACAGTATACTATCATGGTGAGTAAAACCAATATTTTGTATTTGCAAACCTTACTACAACAATTGATTTTAGTAAAACACACAAGATACAAAATTACAGGCATTTTTAAACATTATGCATGTTTGGTTTTGGAGTTATGTTTATATATTTTTTACATTTAGTATTACAGTTATACTGTTATATTGAGTAAAATAAACTAACTTGTGTCTTTATAAACCTTAAAAAAAAAAAATTCCAGTAAAACTCACAAAGATACATTTCTCCAGACATTATTAGCCATTAACCATGTTTGGTTTAGAGTTATGTTTAAATAACTGTCATATTGAGTGTGGCAGATATACTGTCATTATGAGTAAAACCTATTTTTTGTATTTGTAAAATTACCAAAATAACTGATTCTGATAAAACTCACATGGATAAAATATTACAGGATTTTTTTTAGACATAAAGCTGTTTCCATCATATTGAGTAAAAAAAACTAACTTGTGTCTATACAAACCTTACAAAACATTTTTTTTCCAGTAAAACTCACAAAAATACATTTCTCCAGTTAATGTTAGCCATTTTGCATCTGTGGTTTAGAATTTGTGTTTAAATAACAGTCAGATTGAATGTGACAGTATACTGTCATAGTGAGTAAAACCTTATTTTTGTAAACCTTAAAAAAATACCTGATTCTAGTAAAACTCACATAGATTCAATATTACAGGCATTTTTAGACGGATTGCATGTTTGGTATTGGAGTTATGTTTATATAACTTTTACATTTATTATGACAGTTATACAAACATATTGAATAAAAAAAACATATTTTGTGTCTCATCAAACCTTACAAAATATTTTTTTTCCTGTAAAACTCACAAAGATACATTTCTCCAGGCATTATTAGCCATTTTGCATGTGTGGTTTAGGAGTTATGTTAACATAACCGTCATATTGAGGGTGGCAGTTATACTGTCATTATGAGTAAAACCTAATTTTTGTATTCATAAACCTTACCAAAATTCCTGATTCTGGTAAAACTCACATAGATACAATATTACATGCATTTTTAGACATAATGCATGTTTGGTTTTGGAGTTATGTTTATACACATTTTTCCAGGCATTATTAGCCATTTATCATGTTTGGATTAGGAGTTATGTTTAAATAACTGTCATATCAAATAATGCAGTTATACTGTCATTATGAGTAAAACCCAAGTTTTGTATTTGTAAACCTTACCAAAATACCTGATTCTAGTTAAAACTCATATAGATTCAATATTACAGGCAGTTTAAGATGGATTGCAAGTTTGGTTTAGGAGTTTGGTTTTGGAATGATGTTTATATTACTTTTATATTTAGTTTGACAGTTATACCATCATATTGAGTAAAAAAAACAAAAAACTTTTGTCTTTACAAACCTTACAAAATATTTGTTTTCTAGTAAAATTCACAAAGATACATTTCTCCAGGCATTATTAGCTATTTAGCATGTTTGGTTTAGGAGTTATGTTTAAATAACTGTTATTTTGAATATGGCAGTTATACTGTCATTATGAGTAAAACCCAATTTTTGTATTTGTAAACCTTACCAAAATACCTGATTCTGGTAAAACTCACATAGATTCAATATTACAGGCAGTTTAAGACAGATTGCAAGTTTGGTTTAGGAGTTTGGTTTTGGAATTATGTTTATATAACTTTCATATTTAGTATGACAGTTATACCATCATATTGAGTAAAAAAAAACTAACTTTTTTCTTTACAAACCTTACAAAATATTGTTTTCTCGTAAAAATCACAAAGATACATTTCTCCAGGCATTATTAGCCATGTATCATGTTTGGTTTAGGAATTATCTTTAAATAACTGTCATGTAGAGTGTGGTAGTTATATTGTCATTATGAGTAAAACCTATTTTTTGTATTTGTAAACCTTACCAAAATACCTGATTCTGGTAAAACTCATATAGATACAATATTATAGGAATTTTTCGACATAAAACATGTTTGGTTTAGGAGTTATGTTTAAATAACTGTCAGATTGAATGTGACAGTATACTGTCATAGTGAGTAAAACCAATATTTTGTATTTGTAAACCTTAAAAAAACAACTGATTCTAGTTAAACTCACATGAATACAATATTACAGGCATTTTTAGACATAATGCATGTTTGGTTTTGGAGTTATGTTTATAATTTTTTTACATTTAGTATGACAGTTATACTGTCATATTGATTAAAAAAAGAAATAACTTGTGTCTTTACAAACCCATCCATCCATCCATTAAATTATTCCCTTTGGGGTTGCGGGAGGCGCTGGAGCTTATCTCAGCTACGATCGGGCGGAAGGCGGCGTACATCCTGGACAGGTCGCCACCTCATCGCAGTCTTTACAAACCTTACAAAAAAATTTTTTTTCCTGTAAAACTTAAAAAGATACATTTCTCCAGGCATTATTAACCATTTTGCATGTGTGGTTTAGGAGTTTTGTTTACATAACTGTCATATTGAATGTGGCATTTATACTGTCATTATGAGTAAAACCTAATTTTTGTTTTTGTAAACCTTACCAAAATACCTGATTCTAGTAAAACGAACATAGATTCATTGGTTTTGGAGTTATGTTTATATAACTTTCATATTTAGTATGACAGTTATATCATCATATTGAGTAAAAAATTGAACTTGTGTCTTTATAAACCTTACAATTTCGTTTTTTCCAGTAAAACTCACAAAGATACATTTCTCCAGGCATTATTAACCATTTTGCATGTGTGGTATAGGAGTTAAGTTTACATAACTGTCATATTAAATGTGGCAGTTATACTGTCATTATGAGTAAAACCTAATTTTTGTTTTTGTAAACCTTACCAAAATACCTGATTCTAGTAAAACGAACATAGATTCATTGGTTTTGGAGTTATGTTTATATAACTTTCATATTTAGTATGACAGTTATATCATCATATTGAGTAAAAAATTGAACTTGTGTCTTTATAAACCTTACAATTTCGTTTTTTCCAGTAAAACTCACAAAGATACATTTCTCCAGGCATTATTAACCATTTTGCATGTGTGGTATAGGAGTTAAGTTTACATAACTGTCATATTAAATGTGGCAGTTATACTGTCATTATGAGTAAAACCAAATGTGTGTATATGTAAACCTTACCAAATTACCTGATTCTGGTAAAACTCACATAGATACAATACTAAAGGCATTTTTAGACATAATGCATGTTTGGTTTTGGAGTTATGTTTGTATACATTTCTCCAGGCATTAATAGACATTTAGCATGTTTGGTTCAGGAGTTATGTTTAAATAACTGTTATTTTGAATATGGCAGTTATACTGTTTTGGAATTATGTTTATATTACTTTTATATTTAGTTTGACCGTTATACTATCATATTGAGTAAAAAAAATACGTTTTGTCTTTACAAACCTTACAAAATATGTTTTTCTAGTAAAACTCACAAAGATACATTTCTCCAGGCATTATTAGCCAAGCATGTTTGGTTTAGGAGTTATGTTTAAATAATTTATATTTTGAATATGGCAGTTATACTGTCATTATGAGTAAAACCCAATTTTTGTATTTGTAACCTTACAAAAAATACCTGATTCTGGTAAAACTCACATAGATTTAATATTACAGTTATTTTTAGACGTATTGCAAGTTTGGTTTTGGAGTTATGTTTATTTAACTTTAATATTTAGTATGACAGTTATACTGTCATATTAAGTAAAAAAAAAACTAACTTGTTTCTTTACAAACCTTATGAAAAAAAAAAATTCCAGGAAAACTCACAAAGATACATTTTTCCAGGCATTATTAGCCATTTTTTAATTGTGGTTTAGGAGTTACAGTATGTTTAAATAACTGTCAGATTGAATGTGACAGTATACTGTCATAATGAGTAAAACCTAATTTTTGTATTTGTAACCTTACCAAAAATACCTGATTCTGGTGAAAATCACATAGTTACAATATTGCAGGCATTTTTAGACATAATGCATGTTTGGTTTTGGAGTTATGTTTATACAACTTTTATATTTAGTATGACAGTTATACCATCCATCCATCCATCCATCTTCTTCCGCTTATCCGAGGTCAGGTCGCGGGGGCAGCAGCTTAAGCAAGGAAGCCCAGACTTCCCTCTCCCCAGTCACTTCGTCCAGCTCCTCCCGGGGGATCCCGAGGCGTTCCCAGGCCAGCCGGGAGAGATAGTCTTCCCAGCGTGTCCTGGGTCTTCCCCGTGGCCTCCTACCGGTCGGACGTGCCCGAAACACCTTCCTAGGGAGGCGTTCGGGTGGCATCCTGACCAGATGCCCGAACCACCTCATCTGGCTCCTCTCGATGTGGAGGAAGAGCGGCTTTACTTTGAGCTCCCCCCGAATGACAGAGCTTCTCACCCTATCTCTAAGGGAGAGCCCCGCCACTCGGCGGAGGAAACTCATTTCGGCCGCTTGTACCCGTGATCTTGTCCTTTCGGTCATGACCCAAAGCTCATGACCATTGGTGAGGATGGGAACGTAGATCCACCGGTAAATCGAGAGCTTTGCCTTCCGGCTCAGCTCCTTCTTCACCACAACGGATCGATACAGCGTCCGCTGAAGACGCCGCACCGATCCGCCTGTCGATCTCACGATCCACTCTTCCCCCACTCGTGAACAAGACTCCGAGGTACTTGAACTCCTCCACTTGGGGCAAGATCTCCTCCCCAACCCGGAGATGGCACTCCACCCTTTTCCGGTAGAGAACCATGGACTCGGACTTGGAGGTGCTGATTCCCATCCCAGTCGCTTCACACTCGGCTGCGAACCGATCCAGTGAGAGCTGAAGATCTTCGCCGGAGGAAGCCATCAGGACCACATCATCTGCAAATAGCAGTGACCTAATCCTGCAGCCACCAAACCAGATCCCCTCAGCGCCCTGACTGCGCCTAGAATTCTGTCCATAAAGGTTATGAACAGAATCGGTGACAAAGGGCAGCCTTGGCAGAGTCCAACCCTCACTGGAAACGTGTCCGACTTACTGCCGGCAATGCGGACCAAGCTCTTACACTGATTATACAGGGAGCGAACTGCCACAATAAGACAGTCCGTTACCCCATACTGTTACCCCATACTCTCTGAGCACTCCCCACAGGACAGGTCGAATGCCTTCTCCAAGTCCACAAAGCACATGTAGACTGGTTGGGCAAACTCCCATGCACCCTCAAGGACCCTGCCGAGAGTATAGAGCTGGTCCACAGTTCCACGACCAGGACGAAAACCACACTGTTCCTCCTGAATCCGAGGTTCGACTATCCGGCGTAGCCTCTTCTCCAGTACACCTGAATAGACCTTACCGGGAAGGCTGAGGAGTGTGATCCCACGATAGTTGGAACACACCCTCCGGATCCCTTCTTAAAGAGAGGAACCACCACCCTGGTCTGCCAATCCAGAGGTACCGCCCCCGAAGTCCACGCGATGTTGCAGAGTCTTGTCAACCAAGACAGCCCAACAACATCCAGAGCCTTAAGGAACTCCGGGCGGATCTCATCCACCCACGGGGCCTTGCCACCAAGGAGCTTTTTAACTACCTCGGCAACCTCAGCCCCAGAAATAGGAGAGCCCACCACAGATTCCCCAGGCCCTGCTTCCTCATAGGAAGACGTGCTGGTAGGATTGAGGAGGTCTTCGAAGTATTCCCTCCACCGATCCACAACATCCGCAGTCGAGGTCAGTAGAGCACCATCCCCACCATACACGGTGTTGACACTGCACTGCTTCCCCTTCCTGAGGCGGCGGATGGTGGTCCAGAATTGCTTCGAAGCCGTCCGGAAGTCTTTTTCCATGGCCTCCTCGAACTCCTCCCATGTCCGAGTTTTTGCCTCCGCGACCGCTGAAGCCTGTCGGTACCTGTCTGCTGCTTTAGGAGTCCCATGAGCCAAAAAAACCCGATAGGACTCCTTCTTCAGCCTGACGACATCCCTCACCGCCGGCGTCCACCAACGGGTTCTAGGATTACCGCCACGACAGGCACCAACTACCTTGCGGCCACAGCTCCAATCGGCCGCCTCGACAATAGAGGTACGGAACATTGTCCACTCGGACTCAATGTCCAGCACCTCCCTCGTGACATGTTCAAAGTTCTTCCGGAGGTGGGAATTGAAACTCTCTCTGACAGGAGACTCTGCCAGGTGTTCCCAGCAAACCCTCACAATGCGTTTGGGCCTGCCAGGTCTGTCCGGCATCCTCCCCCACCATCGCAGCCAACTCACCACCAGGTGGTGATCGGTAGAAAGCTCCGCCCCTCTCTTCACCCGAGTGTCCAAAACATGAGACCGCAAATCCGATGACACAACTACAAAGTCGATCATGGAACTGCGGCCTAGGGTGTCCTGGTGCCAAGTGCACATATGGACACCCTTATGTTTGAACATGGTGTTTGTTATCGACAATCTGTGACGAGCACAAAAGTCCAATAACAGAACACCACTCGGGTTCAGATCCGGGCGGCCATTCTTCCCGATCACGCCTCTCCAGGTTTCACTGTCGCTACCAACATAAGCGTTGAAGTCCCCCAGTAGAACGAGGGAATCACCCGGGGGAGCACTCTCCAGTACTCCCTCGAGTGAGTCCAAAAAGGGTGGGTACTCTGAGCTGCCGTTTGGCGCATAAACGCAAACAACAGTCAGGACCCGTCCCCCCACCCGAAGGCGGAGGGAAGCTACCCTCTCGTCCACCGGGTTGAACTCCAACGTGCAGGCTTTGAGCCGAGGGGCAACAAGAATTGCCACCCCAGCCCGTCGCCTCTCACTGCCGGCAACGCCAGAGTGGAAGAGAGTCCAGCCCCTCTCAAGAGAAGTGGTTCCAGAGCCCTTGCTGTGCGTCGAAGTGAGTCCGACTATATCTAACCGGAACTTCTCCACCTCACGCACTAGCTCAGGCTCCTTCCCCCCCAGCGAAGTGACGTTCCACGTCCCAAGAGCCAGCTTATGTAGCAGAGGATCGGACCGCCAAGCGCCCTGCCCTCGGCTGCCGCCCAGCTCACACTGCACCCGACCTCTATGGCCCCTGCTATGGGTGGTGAGCCCATTGGAGGGGGGACCCACGTTGCCTCTTCGGGCTGTGCCCGGCCGGGCCCCATGGGGACAGGCCCGGCCACCAGGCGCTCGCCATCGTGCCCCACTTCCGGGCCTGGCTCCAGAGGGGGGCCCCGGTGACCCGCGTCCGGGCGAGGGAAATCTGGGTCCTTTGTTTGTGTTCTTCATCGAGGTCTTCGAGCTGCTCTTTGTCTGATCCCTCACCTAGGACCAGTTTGCCTTGGGAGACCCTACCAGGGGGCATAGAAACCCCCGGACAACATAGCTCATAGGATCATTGGGACACGCAAACTCCTCTACCACGGTAAGGTGGCAGCTCAGAGAGTTATACCATCATATTGAGTAAAAAAAAAAATAACTTGTGTCTTTATAAACCTTACAAAAAAAATGTTTCCCAGTAAAACTCACAAAGATACATTTCTCCAGGCATAATTAGCCATTTATCATGTTTGTTTTGGAGTTATGTTTATATAACTTTCATATTTAGTATGGAAGTTATACCATCATATTGAGTAAAAAACTAAAAATAATTTGTATCTTTACAAACCTTACAAAATATTGTTTTCCAGTAAAATTCATAAATATACCATTCTCTAGGCTTTATTAGTCATTTTGCATTTGTGTTTTAGGAATTATGTTTAATTAACTGTCATATTGAGTGTTTCAGTTATACTGTCACTTTGCGTAAAACCTAATTTTTGTTTTTGTAAACCTTACCAAAATACCAGATTCTGATAAAACTCACATGTATTCAATATTACAGGCATTTTTAGACGGATTGCATATTTGGTTTTGGAGTTATGTTTATATAACTTTCATATACAGTATGACAGCTATACTGTTAAATTGTGTAAAAAAAACCCCAACTAAATCGTGTCTTTACAAACCTTACAAAATATTTTTTCCAGTAAAATTCACAAAGATACATTCCTCAAGGCATTATTAGCCATTTTGTCAGATTAAATGTGACAGTATACTGTCATTATGAGTAAAACTAATATTTTGTATTTGTAAACCTTACAAAAACAACTGATTCTAACTCACATGGATACAAAATTATAGGCATTTTTAGACATCATAAATGTTTGGTGGAAGTCAATGTGGCAGTTATACTGTCATTATGAGTAAAACCTAATTTTTGTATTTTTCAACGTTACCAAAATACCTGATTCTGGTAAAACTCACATAGATACAATACTAAAGGCATTTTTAGACATAATACATATTTGGTTTTGGAGTTATGTTTGTATACATTTCTCCAGGCATTAATAGCCATTTAGCATGTTTGGTTCAGGAGTTATGTTTAAATAACTGTTATTTAGAATATGGCAGTTATACTGTCATTATGAGTAAAAGCTAAATTTTGTATTTATAAACCTTACCAAAATACCTGATTCTGGTAAAACTCACATAGATACAATATTACAGGCATTTTAAGACATAATGCATGTTCAGTCTTGGAGTTATTTTTATATAACTTTCATATTTGGTATGACAGTTATACTTTCATATTGAATTTAAAAAAACTAATTTGCGTATTTGCAAAACTTACAAAATATATTTTTCTAGTAAAACTAACAAAGATACATGTCTTCAGGCATTATTAGACATGTTACATGTTGGGTGTAGGAATTATGTTGAAAAACATTTTTATTGTTTATTTCGCATTATCTCAGGATTTTAAGAACATTACTGTCATAATGGGTAAAAAACTACTTTTTGTGTTTGCAAGCCTTAAAATAGCTTATGTTTCGAGTAAAACTCACAAGGATGCATTGTTTTAGGCTTTATTAGCCTATTTGCACCTTTGGTTAGGAAGTTATGTTTAAATAACTGTCAAATTGAATGTAGCAGTTATCTGTCATTATGAGTAAACACCTAATTTATGTAATTGTACACCTTACCAAATGAACTGATTCTTGTAAAACTCACATAGATACAATGTTTTAGGCATTTTTAGACATAATGCATGTTTAGTTTTGGAGTTATGTTTATATAACTTTCATATTTGGTATGACAGTTATACTGTCATATTGAATTAACAAAACTAACTTGCCTTTTTGCAAAACTTACAAAAGATAGTTTTTCTAGTAAAACTAACAAAGATAAATATATTCACGCATTATTAGACATGTTGCATGTTTAGTGTATTAATTATGTTGAAAAACATTTTTATTGCTTATTTCGCATTATCTCAGGATTTTAAGAACATTACTGTCATAATGAGTAAAAAACCTAGTTTTTATGTTTGCAAGCCTTAAAATAGCATATGTTTCGAGTAAAACTCACATGGATGCATTGTTTTAGGCTTTAGTAGCCTATTTTGCATTTGTGGTTAGGAAGTTATGTTTAAATAACTGTCAAATTGAATGTAGCAGTTATCTGTCTTTATGAGTAAACCCCTAATTTATGTAATTGTACACTTTACCAAATTAACTGATTCTTGTAAAACTCACATAGATACAATATTTTAGGCATTTTTAGATATAATGTATGTTTAGTTTTGGAGTTATGTTTATATAACTTTCATATTTGGTATGACAGTTATACTGTCATATTGAATTAAAAAAAACTAACTTGCCTCTCTGTAAAACTTACAAAATATAATTTTTCTAGTAAAACTAACAAAGATACATTTTTTTGGGCATTATTAGACATGTTGCATGTTTGGTGTAGGAATTATGTTGAAAAACGATTTTATTGCTTATTTCGCATTATCTCAGGATTTTAAGAACATAACTGTCATAATGAGTATAAAACTACTTTTTGTGTTTGCAGGCCTTAAAACAGTATATGTTTCGAGTAAAACTCACACGGATGCATTGTTTTAGGCTTTATTAGCCTATTTTGCACATGTGGTTAGGAAGTTTTGTTTAAATAACTGTCAAATTGAATGTAGCAGTTATCTGTCATTATGAGTAAACCCCTAATTTATGTAATTGTACACCTTACCAAATTAACTGATTCTTGTAAAACTCACATAGATACAATATTTTAGGCATTTTTAGACATAATGCATGTTTAGTTTTGGAGTTATGTTTATGTAACTTTCATATTTGGTATGACAGTTACACTGTCATATTGAATTAAAAAAACTATTTTGCCTTTATGAAAAACTTACAAAAGCTAATTTTTCTAGTAAAACTAACAAAGATACATGTCTTTAGGCATTATTAGACATGTTGCATGTTTGGTGTAGGAATTATGTTGAAAAACATTTTTATTGCTTATTTCGCATTATCTCAGGATTTTAGGAACATAACTGTCATAATGAGTAAAAAACTACTTTTTGTGTTTGCAGGCCTTAAAATAGCATATGTTTCGATTAAAACTCACAAGGATGCAATGTTTAAGGCTTTATTAACCTATTTGCATGTGTGATTAGGAAGTTATGTTTAAATAACAGTCAAATTGAATAAAGCAGTTATATTGTCATTATGAAAAAAAACAACAATTTTTGTATTTGTAAGCCTTACCAAATTACCTGATTCTGGTGAAACTCACATAGATACAATATTACAGGCACTTTTAGACATAATGCATGTTCAGTTTTGGAGTTATGTTTATATAACTTTCAAATTTGGTATGACAGTTATACTCTCATATTGAATTAAAAAAACTGACTTGCCTCTTTGTAAAACTTACAAAAGATAATTTTTCTAGTAAAACTAACAAAGATACATGTATCCAGGCATTATTAGACATGTTGCATGTTTGGTGTAGGAATTATGATGAAAAACACTTTTATTGCTTATTTAGCATTATCTCAGGATTTTAAGAACATAACTGTCATAATGAGTAAAAAACTACTTTTTGTGTTTGCAGGCCTTAAAATAGCATATGTTTCGAGTACAACTCACAAGGATGCATTGTTTTAGGCTTTATTAGCCTATTTTGCACGTGTGGTTAGGAAGTTATGTTTAAATAACTGTCAAATTGAATGAAGCAGTTATCTTTAATTATGAGTAAACACCTAATTTATGTAATTGTACACCTTACCAAATTAACTGATTCTTGTAAAACTCACATAGATACAATATTTTAGGCATTTTTAGACATAATGCATGTTCAATTTTGGAGTTATGTTTATATAACTTTCAAATGTGGTATGACAGTTATACTGTCATATTGAATTAACAAAACTAACTTGCCTCTTTGCAAAACTTACAAAAGTTAGTTTTTCTAGTAAAACTAACAAAGATAAATATATTCACGCATTATTAGACATGTTGCATGTTTAGTGTATTAATTATGTTGAAAAACATTTTTATTGCTTATTTCGCATTATCTCAGGATTTTAAGAACATAACTGTCATAATGAGTAAAAAACTACTTTTTGTGATTGCAAGCCTTAAAATAGCATATGTTTCGATTAAAACTCACAAGGATGCATTGTTTTAGGCTTTATTAGCCTATTTGCACCTGTGGTTAGGAAGTTATGTTTAAATAACTGTCAAATTGAATGTAGCAGTTATCTGTCATTATGAGTAAACACCTAATTTATGTGATTGTACACCTTACCAAATTAACTGATTCTTGTAAAACTCACATAGATACAATATTTTAGGCATTTTTAGACATAATGCATGTTTAGTTTTGGAGTTATGTTTATATAACTTTCATATTTGGTATGACAGTTATACTGTCATATTGAATTAACAAAACTAACTTGCCTCTTTGCAAAACTTACAAAAGATAGTTTTTCTAGTAAAACTAACAAAGATAAATATATTCACGCATTATTAGACATGTTGCATGTTTAGTGTAGGAATTATGTTGAAAAACATTTGTATTGCTTATTTCGCATTTTCTCAGGATATTAAGAACATTACTGTCATGATGAGTAAAAAACTACTTTTTGTGTTTGCAAGCCTTAAAATAGCAAATGTTTCGATTAAAACTCACAAGGATGCAATGTTTAAGGCTTTATTAACCTATTTGCAGTTGTGATTAGGAAGTTATGTTTAAATAGTCAAATTGAATAAAGCAGTTATATTGTCATTATGAAAAAAAACAATTTTTGTATTTGTAAACCTTACCAAATTACCTGATTCTGGTGAAACTCACATAGATACAATATTACAGGCATTTTTAGACATAATGCATGTTCAGTTTTGGAGTTATGTTTATATAACTTTCAAATTTGGTATGACAGTTATACTGTCATATTGAATTAAAAAAACTGACTTGCCTCTTTGCAAAACTTACAAAAGATAATATTTCTAGTGAAACTAACAAAGATACATGTCTTCAGGCATTATTAGACATGTTGCATGTTTGGTGTAGGAATTATGATGAAAAACGTTTTTTATTGCTTATTTCGCATTATCTCAGGATTTTAAGAACATAACTGTCATGATGAGTAAAAAACTACTTCTTTCTTTTGCAGGCCTTAAAATAGCATATCTTTCGAGTACAACTCACAAGGATGCATTGTTTTAGGCTTTATTAGCCTATTTTGCATGTGTGGTTAGGACGTTTTGTTTAAATAACTGTCAAATTGAATGTAGCAGTTATCTGTCATTATGATTAAACCCATAATTTATGTAATTGAATCAGTTAATTTGGTAAGGACCAAATTAACTGATTCTTGTAAAACTCACATAGATACAAAAATGTAGGCATTTTTAGACATAATGCATGTTCAATATTGGAGTTATGTTTATATAACTTTCATATTTGGTATGACAGTTATACTGTCATATTGAATTAACAAAACTAACTTGCCTCTTTGCAAACTTACAAAAGATAATTTTTCTAGTAAAACTAACAAAGATACATGTCTTCAGGCATTATTAGACATGTTGCATGTTTGGTGTAGGAATTATGTTGCAAAACATTTTTATTGCTTATTTCGCATTATCTCTGGATATTAAGAGCATTACTGTCATGATGAGTAAAAAACTACTTTTTGTGTTTGCAAGCCTTAAATAGCAAATGTTTCGATTAAAACTCACAAGGATGCAATGTTTAAGGCTTTATTAACCTTTGTGCATGTGTGATTAGGAAGTTGTTTAAATAACAGTCAAATTGAATAAAGCAGTTATATTGTCATTATGAAAAAAAACAACTTTTTTATTTGTAAACCTTACCAAATTACCTGATTCTGGTGAAACTCACATATATACAATATTACAGACATTTTTACATGTTCAGTTTTGGAGTTATGTTTATATAACTTAAACATTTAGTATGACAGTTATACTGTCATATTGAATTAAAAAAACTAACTTGCCTCTTTGCAAAACTTACAAAAGATAATTTTTCTAGTAAAACTAACAAAGATACATGTCTTCAGGCATTATTAGACATGTTGCATGTTTGGTGTAGGAATTATGTTGAAAAAACATTTTTATTGCTTATTTCGCATTATCTCAGGATTTTAAGAACATAACTGTCATGATGAGTAAAAAACTACTTTTTGTGTTTGCAGGCCTTAAAATAGCATATCTTTCGAGTACAACCCACAAGGATGCATTGTTTTAGGCTTTATTAGCCTATTTTGCATGTGTGGTTAGGAAGTTTTGTTTAAATAACTGTCAAATTGAATGTAGCAGTTATCTGTCATTATGAGTAAACCCCTAATTTATGTAATTGTACACCTTACCAAATTAACTGATTCTTGTAAAACTCACATAGATACAATATTTTTGGCATTTTTAGACATAATGCATGTTTAATATTGGAGTTATGTTTATATAACTTTCATATTTGGTATGACAGTTATACTGTCATATTGAATTAACAAAACTAACTTGCCTCTTTGCCAAAATTACAAAAGATAATTTTTCTATTAAAACTAACAAAGATAAATATCTTCAGGCATTATTAGACATGTTGCATGTTTGGTGTAGGAATTATGTTGAAAAACATTTTTATTGCTTATTTCGCATTATATAAGGATATTAAGAACATTACTGTCATAATGAATAAAAAAACTACTTTTTGTGTTTGCAAGCCTTAAAATAGCAAATGTTTCGAGTAAAACTCACAAGAATGCATTGTTTTAGGCTTTTTTAACCAGATTGCATGTGTGATTAGGGAGTTATGTTTAAATAACAGTCAAATTGAATGTATCAGTTATACTGTCATGAAAAAAAAAGTTATGTTCATATAACTTTTACATTTAGTATGACAGTTATACTGTTGTATTGAATTAAAAAAAACTAACGTGCGTCATTGCAAAACTTACAAAAGATACATTTTCTAGTGAAACTGAATTATAATAACTGCTACATTCAATTTGACAGTTATTTACACATAACTTCCTAACCACACATGCAAAATAGGCTAATAAAGCCTAAAACAATGCATCCATGTAAGTTTTACCAGAATCAGGTATTTTGGTAAGGTTTACAAATACAAAAAATAGGTTTTACTCATAATGACAATATAACTGCCACACTCAACATGACAGTTATTTAAACATAATTCCTAAACCAAACATGATACATGGCTAATAATGCCTGGAGAAATGCATCTTTGTGATTTTTACTAGAAAAAAATATTTTGTAAGGTTTGTAAAGACAAAAGTTAGTTTTTTTTTACTCAATATAATGGTATAACTGTCATACTAAATATGAAAGTTATATAAACATAATTCCAAAACCAAACTCCTAAACCAAACTTGCAGTCTGACTTAAACTGCCTGTAATATTGAATCTATGTGATTTTTGCCGGAATCAGGTATTTTGGTAAGGTTTACAAATACAAAACTTGGGTTTTACTCATAATGACAGTATAACTGCAACATTTGATATGACAGTTATTTAAACATGACTCTTAAACCAAACATGATAAATGACTAATAATGCCTGGAGAAATGTATCTTTGTGAGTTTTACTGGAAAAAAAATAATGTGTAAGGTTTATAAAGACACAAGTTATTTTTTTTAATTTAATATGATGGTATAACTGTCATACTAAATATGAAAGATATATAAACATAACTCCAAAATCAACATGCATTTTGTCTAAAAAATGCCTGTAATATTGTATCTATGTGAGTTTTACCAGAATCAGGTATTTTGGTAAGGTTGACAAATACAAAAAATAGGTTTTACTCATAATGACAGTATACTGCCACACTCAATATGACAATTATTTAAACATAACTCCTAAAACACAAATGCAAAATGACTAATAATGCCTAGAGAAAGGTATATTTGTAAATTTTACTGGAAAACAATATTTGTAAGGTTTGTAAAGAAACAAATTAGTTTGTTTTTTTACTCAATATGATGGTATAACTTTCATACTAAATATGAAAGTTATATAAACATAACTCCAAAACCAAACATGCTTTATGTCTAAAAATTCCTGTAATAATGTATCAATGTGGGTTTTACCAGAATCAGGTATTTTGGTAAGGTTTACAAAATCTAGGTTTTACTCACTATGACAGTATACTGTCACATTCAATCTGACAGTTATTTAAACATACTGTAACTCCTAAACCACAAATGCAAAATGGCTTATAATGCCTGGAGTAATGTATCTTTGTGAGTTTTCCTGGAAAAAAAATAAAATTGTAAGTTTTGTAAGACACAAGTTAGTTTGTTTGCTTAATATGACAGTATAACTGGCATACTAAATATAAAAGTTAGATAAACATAACTCCAAAACAGAACTTGCAATACGTCTAAAAATTCCTGTAATATTGAATCTATTTGAGTTTTACCAGATTCAGCTATTTTGGTAAGGTTTACAAATACAAAAATTGGGTTTTACTCGTAATGACAGTAAAACTGCCATATTCAAAATAACAGTTATTTAAACATAACTCCTAAACCAAACATGCTAAATGGATATTAATGCCTGGAGAAATGTATAAAAACATAACTCCAAAACCAAACATGCATTATGTCTAAAAATGCCTGTAGTATTGTATCTATGTGAGTTTTACCAGAATCAGGTATTTTGGTAAGGTTTACATATACACAAGTTTGGTTTTACTCATAATGACAGTATATGTGTCACATTTAATATGACAGTTATGTAAACATAACTCCTATACCACACATGCAAAATGGTTAATAATGCCTGGAGAAATGTATCTTTGTGAATGTTGCTGGAAAAAACGAATTTGTAAGGTTTATAAAGATACAAGTTAAATGTTTACTTAATATGATGATATAACTGTCATACTAAATCTGAACGTTACATAAACATAACTCCAAACCAAACATGCATTATGTCTAAAAATGCCTGTAATATTGTATTCATGTGAGTTTAACTAGAATCAGTTGTTTTTGTACGGTTTACAAATACAAAATATTGGTTTTACTCACTATGACAGTATACTGTCACATTCAATCTGACAGTTATTTAAACATAACTCCTAAACCAAACATGGCAAATAGCTAATAATGCCTGTAAAAATGTATATAAACATAACTCCAAAACCAAACATGCATTATGTCTAAAAATGCCTGTAATTTTGTATCTATGTGAGTTTTACCAGAATCAGGAATTTTGGTAAGGTTTATAAATACAAAAATTAGGTTTTACTCATAATGACAGTATAACTGCCACCCTCAATATGACGGTTATGTTAACATAACTCCTAAACCACACATGCAAAATGGCTAATAATGCCTGGAGAAATGTGTCTTTGTGAGTTTTACAGGGGGAAAAAAATATTTTGTAAGGTTTAATAAGACACAAAATAGTTTTTTTTATTCAATATGTTTGTATAACTGTCATAATAAATGTAAAAGTTATATAAACTTAACTCCAAAACCAAACATGCATTATGTCTAAAAATGCCTGTAATATTGAATCTATGTGAGTTTTACTAGAATCAGGTATTTTGTTAAGGTTTACAAATACAAAAATTAGGTTTTACTCACTATGACAGATACTGTCACATTCAATCTGACTGTTATTTAAACACAAATTCTAAACCACAGATGCAAAATGGCTAATAATAACCGGAGAAATGTATTTTTGTGAGTTTTCCTGGAAAAAAAACATTTTGTAAGGTTTGTATTGACACAAAATAGTTTTTTTTACTCAATATGATGGAAACATGCTTTATGTCTAAAAAAATCTTGTAATATTTTATCCATGCGAGTTTTATCAGAATCAGTTATTTTGGTAATTTTACAAATACAAAAGATAGGTTTTACTCATAATGAAAGTATACTGTCACATTCAATCTGACTGTTATTTAAACAAAACTCTAAACCAAACATGGTTAATGGCTAATAATGCCTGGAGAAATGTATCTTTGTGAGTTTTAGTGGAATTTTTTTTTTTAAGGTTTATAAAGAAAAAAGAGAGCTGGAGATCCTGGCCAGTTGAAGCCATCAGGACTACATCATCTGCAAAAAGCAGAGACCTAATCCTGCAACCCTCAAACCAGACCCCTCAACGCCATGACTGCGCCTAGAAATTCTGTCCATAAAAGTTAACAACAGAATCGGTGACAAAGGGCAGCCTTGGTCCGCCAAGGCTGCCCTTTGTGTGGTTTAGTCCAACCCTCACTGGAAAGAGGTCCGACTTACTGCCGGCAATGCGGACCAAGCTCTGACACTGATCATACAGGGAGCGACCCGCCACAATCAGACAGTCCGATACCCCATACTCTTGTCTTTGAGCCGGGGGGACAACAAGAATTGCCACCCAAGCCTCTCATTGCTTGCAACGTCATAGTGGAAGAGAGTCCAGCCCCTCTCGAGAGAACAGGTTCCTGTGCGTCGAAGTGAGTCCAACTATATCTAGCCGGAACTTCTCCACCTCGCACACCAGCTCAGGCTCCTTCCCTCCCAGCGAGGTGACATTTCACGTCAGAAGAGTTAGCTTATGTAGCCGATGATCGGACCGCCAAGTGCCCTGCCTTCGGCTGCCGCTCAGCTCACACTGCACCCGACCTCTATAACCCAGCCCATGAGTGGTGAGCCCATTGGAGGAGGGAACCACGTTGCTTCATTGAGCTGAGCCAGCCAACAGGCCCTCGCCATCGTGACCCACCTCTGGGCCTGGCTCCACAGGGGAGCCACGGTTACCCGCGTCCGGGCGAGGAAAAATCTAGGACCTCGATTTGTACTTTTTATAAAGGTCTTTGAGCTGCTCTTTGTCTGATCCCTCACCTAGGACCTATTTTTCTTGGGAGAGCCTACTAGGGGGCATAGAAGCCCACAGACAGCATAGCTCCTAGGATCAGTGGGACACGCAAACTCCTCTACCACGATAAGGTGGCGGCTCAGAAAGGAGGTTATATAAACATAACTCCAAAACCAAACATGCATTATGTCTAAAAATGCCTAAAATATTGTATCTGTGTGACTTTTACTAGAATCGGTTGTTTTTGTAAGGTTTGTAAATACAAACATTTGGTTTTACTCACTATGGTAAATGGGTTATACTTGCATAGCGCTTTTCTACCTTCAAGGTACACAAAGCGCTTTGACACTATTCACACACACATTCACACACAGATGGCGGGAGCTGGCATGCAAGGCCCTAACCACAACCCATCAGGAGCAAGGGTAAAGTGTCGAGGTTGGTAGAAGGTGGGGATCGAACCAAAAACCCTCAAGTTGCTGGAACGGCCACTCTCCCAACTGCGCCACGCCTTCCCCATGTATACTGTCTCTGTCTCTGTATCTGACAGTTATTTAAACATAACTCCGAAACCACACATGCAAAATGGCTAATAAGAGAAATGTATCTTTGTGAGTTTTACTGGAAAAAAAATATGTTGTAAGGTTTGCAAAGACACAAGTCATACTAAATATGAAAAGTTATAAACCTAACTCCAAAACCAAACCTGCATTATGTCTAAAAATGCCTGTAATATTGTATCTTTGTGAATTTTACTAGAATCAGAAGGTTTATAAGGTTTAAAAATACAACAATTATGTTTACTCATGACAGTATAACTGCCACACGCAATATGACAGTTATTTAAAAACTCCTAATCCACACAAGCAAAATGGCTATTGATGCCTGAAATAATGCATCCTTGGGAGTTTTACTCAAAACATATGCTTTTTTAAATCTTGCAAACACAAAAAGTAGTTTTTTACTCAATATGACAGTAATGTTCTTAAAATCCTGAGATAATAACAACAATGTAAAATGTCTAAAAATGCCTGTAATATTAAATCCATGTAAGTTTTACTAGAATCAGTTGTTTTAGTAAGGTTTGCAAATACAAAAATTAGGTTTTACTCTGTCAAACTCAATATGACAGTTATTTAATCATAACTCCTAAACTACACATGCAATATGGCTAATAATGCTTGAAATAATGCATCCTTGGGAGTTTTCCTCGAAACCTATGCTTTTTTAAGGCTTGCAAACACAAAAAGTGTTTTTTACTCAATATGACGGTAATCTTCTTAAAATCCTGAGATAATGCGAAAAAAGCAATAAAAATGTATTCCATCATAATTTCTAAACTAAACATGCAAAATGTGTAAAAATGCCTGTATTATTGAATCCATGTGAGTTTTACTATAATTCCTAAACCAACAATGCAAAATGTCTAAAAATGCCTGTAATATTAAATCCATGTAAGTTTTACTAGAATCAGTTGTTTTAGTAAGGTTTGCAAATACAAAAATTAGGTTTTACTCTGTCAAACTCAATATGACAGTTATTTAATCATAATTCCTAAACTACACATGTAATACGGCTAATAATGCTTGAAATAATGCATCCTTGGGAGTTTTCCTCGAAACCTACCCTTTATTAAGGCTTGCAAACACAAAAAGTGTTTTTTACTCAATATGACGGTAATCTTCTTAAAATCCTGAGATAATGCGAAAAAAGCAATAAAAATGTATTCCATCATAATTTCTAAACTAAACATGCAAAATGTGTAAAAATGCCTGTATTATTGACTCCATGTGAGTTTTACTAGAATCAGTTGTTTTTGTAAGGTTTGCAAATAAAAAAAATAGTTTTTTTTCACCATGACAATGTACACTCAATAGGACAGTAAATTAAACATAACTCCTAAACTACACATAAAAATGAACTAATATTGCCTGAAATAATGCATTCTTGTGAGTTTTACTCGAAACATATGCTTTTTTAAGGCTTGCAAACACAAAAAGTAGTTTTTTTACTCAATATGACAGTAATGTTCTTAAAATCCTGAGATAATGCGAAAAAAGCAATAAAACTGTATTCCAACATAATTCCTAAACCAACAATGCAAATTGTCTAAAAATGCCTGTAATATTAAAACCATGTGAGTTTTACTAGAATCAGTTGTTTTTGTAAGGTTTGCAAATACAAAAATTAAGTTTTACTCTATGACAGTATACTTTCACACTCAATATGACAGTTATTTAAAAATAACTCCTAACTACTTATGCAAAATGGCTAATGATGCCTCAAATAATGCATTCTACGGAGTTTTACTCTAAACACATCCTTTTTTAAATCTTGCAAACACAAAAAGTGTTTTTTACTCAATATGACGGTAATCCTCTTAAAATCCTGACATAATGCGAAAAGAGCAATAAAAATGTATTCCATCATAATTTTTAAACTAAACATGCAAAATGTGTAAAAATGCCTGTATTATTGAATCCATGTGAGTTTTACTAGAATCAGTTGTTTTTGTAAGGTTTGCAAATAAAAAAAATAGTTTTTTTCACCATGACAATGTACACTCAATATGACAGTAAATTAAACATAACTCCTAAACTACACATAAAAATGAGCTGATATTGCCTGAAATAATGCATTTTTGTGAGTTTTACTCGAAACATATGCTTTTTTAAGGCTTGCAAACACAAAAAGTAGTTTTTTACTCAATATGACAGTAATGTTCTTAGAATCCTGAGCTAATGCGAAAAAAGCAATAAAAATGTATTCCAACATAATTCCTAAACCAACAATGTAAAATGTCTAAAAATGCCTGTAATATTGAATCCATGTAAGTTTTACTAGAATCAGTTGTTTTAGTAAGGTTTGCAAATACAAAAATTAGGTTTTACTCTGTCAAACTCAATATGACAGTTATTTAATCATAACTCCTAAACTACACATGCAATATGGCTAATAATGCTTGAAATAATGCATCCTTGGGAGTTTTCCTCGAAACCTATGCTTTTTTAAGGCTTGCAAACACAAAAAGTGTTTTTTACTCAATATGACGGTAATCTTCTTAAAATCCTGAGATAATGCGAAAAAAGCAATAAAAATGTATTCCATCATAATTTCTAAACTAAACATGCAAAATGTGTAAAAATGCCTGTATTATTGAATCCATGTGAGTTTTGCTAGAATCAGTTGTTTTTGTAAGTTTTGCAAATAAAAAAAATAGTTTTTTTTTTACCATGACAATGTACACTCAATATGACAGTAAATTAAACATAACTCCTAAACTACACATAAAAATGAGCTGATATTGCCTGAAATAATGCATTTTTGTGAGTTTTACTCGAAACATATGCTTTTTTAAGGCTTGCAAACACAAAAAGTAGTTTTTTACTTAATATGACAGTAATGTTCTTAAAATCCTGAGATAATGCGAAATAAGCAATAAAAAGGTATTCTAACATAATTCTTTAACTAACAATGCAAAATGTCTAAAAATGCCTGTAATAATAAATCCATGTGAGTTTTACTAGAATCAGTTGTTTTTGTAAGGTTTGCAAATACAAAAATTAAGTTTTACTCACTATGACAGTATACTGTCACACTCAATATGACAGTTATTTAAAAAAAACTCCTAACTACACTTGCAAAAAGGCTAATGATGCCTCAAATAATGCATTCTACGGAGTTTACTCCAAACACATGCTTTTTAAAATCTTGCAAACACAAAAAGTAGTTTTTTACTAAATGGACAGTTATATTCCTAATATCCTGAGATAATGCGAAAAAAGCAAAAAAAATGTATTCAATCATATTTCCTAATTTAAACATGCAATATGTGTAAAAATGCCTGTAATATTGAATCCATGTGAGTTTTACTAGAATCAGCTGTGTTTGAAATTTTTTGCAAATACAAAAATTAGTTTTTTTTCACCATGACAATGTACCTCAATATGACAGTAAATTAAACATTACTCCTAAACTACACATAAAAATGAGCTAATATTGCCTGAAATAATGCATTCTTGTGAGTTTTACTCGAAACATATGCTTTTTTAAGGCTTGCAAACACAAAAAGTAGTTTTTTACTCAATATGACAGTCATGTTCCTAAAATCCTGAGATAATACGAAAAAAGCAAAAAAAAAATGTATTCCATTATAATTCCTAAACCAAACATGCAAGATGTGTTAAAATGCCTGTAATATTGAATCAATGTATGTTTTACTAGAATCAGTTGAGTTTGAAAGGTTTGCAAATAGAAAAATTAGGTTTTTTTCACCATGACAAAGTACACTCAATATGACAGTAAATTAAACATAACACCTAAACTACACATAAAAAGAGCTAATATTGCCTGAAATAATGCATTCTTGTGAGTTTTACTCGAAACATATGCTTTTTTAAATCTTGCAAACTCAAAAAGTAGTTTTTTACTCAATATGACAGTAATGTTCTTAAAATCCTGAGATAATGCGAAAAAAGCAATAAAAATTTTTTCCAACAAAATTCCTAAACCAACAATGCAAAATGTCTAAAAATACCTGTAATATTAAATCCATGTGAGTTTTACAAAAATCAATTGTTTTTGTAAGGCTTACAAATACAAAAATTAAGTTTTACTCACTATGACAGTATACTGTCACACTCAATATGACAGTTATTTAAAAATAACTCCTAACTACACTTGCAAAAAGGCTAATGATGCCTCAAATAATGCATTCTACAGAGTTTTACTCTAAACACATGCTTTTTTAAATCTTGCAAACACAAAAAATAGTGTTTTACTCAATGGACAGTTATATTCCTAATATCCTGAGATAATGCGAAAAAAGCAATACAAATGTATTCAATCATATATCCTAAATAAAACATGCAATATGTGTAAAAATGCCTGTAATATTGAATCCATGTGAGTTTTACTAGAATCAGCTGTGTTTGAAATTTTTGCAAATACAAAAATTAGTTTTTTTTCACCATAAGAATGTACACTCAATATGACAGTAAAATAAACATTACTCCTAAACTACACAGAAAAATCAGCTAATATTGCCTGAAATAATGCATTCTTATGAGTTTTACTCGAAACATATGCTTTTGTAATGCTTGCAAACACAAAAAGTAGTTTTTTACTCAATATGACAGTAATGTTCTTAAAATCCTGAGATAATGCGAAAAAAAGCAATAAAAATGTATTCCAACATAATTCCTAAACCAACAATGCAAATTGTCTAAAAAGACCTGTAATATTAAATCTATGTGAGTTTTACTAGAATCAGTTGTTTTTGTAAGGTTTACAAATACAAAAATTAAGTTTTACTCTATGACAGTATACTTTCACACTCAATATGACAGTTATTTAAAAATAACTCCTAACTACAGATGCAAAAAGGCTAATGATGCCTCAAATAATGCATTCTACGGAGTTTTACTCTAAACACATCCTTTTTTAAATCTTGCAAACACAAAAAGTGTTTTTTACTCAATATGACGGTAATCTTCTTAAAATCCTGAGATAATGCGAAAAAAGCAATAAAAATGTATTCCATCATAATTTCTAGACTAAACATGCAAAATGTGTAAAAATGCCTGTATTATTGAATCCATGTGAGTTTTACTAGAATCAGTTGTTTTTGTAAGGTTTGCAAATAAAAAAAATAGGTTTTTTTCCACAATGACAATGTACACTCAATATGACAGTAAATTAAACATAACTCCTAAACTACACACACAAATGAGCTGATATTGCCTGAAATAATGCATTCTTGTGAGTTTTACTCGAAACATATGCTTTTTTAAGGCTTGCAAACACAAAAAGTAGTTTTTTACTCAATATGACAGTAATGTTCTTAAAATACTGAGATAATGCGAAACAAGCAATAAAAATGTATTCTAACATAATTCCTTAACCAACAATTTAAATTGTCTAAAAATGCCTGTAATATTAAATCCATGTGAGTTTTACTAGAATCAGTTGTTTTTGTAAGGTTTGCAAATACAAAAATTAAGTTTTACTCTATGACAGTATACTTTCACACTCAATATGACAGTTATTTAAAAATAACTCCTAACTACTTATGCAAAATGGCTAATGATGCCTCAAATAATGCATTCTACGGAGTTTTACTCTAAACACATCCTTTTTTAAATCTTGCAAACACAAAAAGTGTTTTTTACTCAATATGACGGTAATCTTCTTAAAATCCTGAGATAATGCGAAAAAAGCAATAAAAATGTATTCCATCATAATTTCTAAACTAAACATGCAAAATGTGTAAAAATGCCTGTATTATTGAATCCATGTGAGTTTTACTAGAATCAGTTGTTTTTGTAAGGTTTGCAAATAAAAAAAATAGTTTTTTTTCACCATGACAATGTACACTCAATATGACAGTAAATTAAACATTACCTCTAAACTACACATAAAAATGAGCTAATATGGCCTGAAATAATGCATTCTTGTGAGTTTTACTCGAAACATATGCTTTTTTAAGGCTTGCAAACACAAAAAGTAGTTTTTTACTCAATATGACAGTAATGTTCTTAAAATCCTGAGATAATGCGAAAAAAGCAATAAAAATGTTTTCCAACAAAATTCCTAAACCAACAATGCAAAATGTCTAAAAATACCTGTAATATTAAATCCATGTGAGTTTTACAAAAATCAATTGTTTTTGTAAGGCTTACAAATACAAAAATTAAGTTTTACTCACAATGACAGTATACTGTCACACTCAATATGACAGTTATTTAAAAATAACTCCTAACTACACTTGCAAAAAGGCTAATGATGCCTCAAATAATGCATTCTACGGAGTTTTACTCTAAACACATGCTTTTTTAAATCTTGCAAACACAAAAAATAGTTTTTTACTCAATGGACAGTTATATTCCTAATATCCTGAGATAATGCAAAAAAAAGCAATAAAAATGTATTCACTCATATATCCTAAATAAAACATAAAATATGTGTAAAAATGCCTGTAATATTGAATCCATGTGAGTTTTACTAGAATCAGGTGTGTTTGAAATTTTTGCAAATACAAAAATTAGTTTTTTTTCACCATGACAATGTACACTCAATATGACAGTAAAATAAACATAACTCCTAAACTACACAGAAAAATCAGCTAATATTGCCTGAAATAATGCATTCTTATGAGTTTTACTCGAAACATATGCTTTTTTAAATCTTGCAAACACAAAAAGTGTTTTTTACTCAATATGACGGTAATCTTCTTAAAATCCTGAGATAATGCGAAAAAAGCAATAAAAATGTATTCCATCATAATTTCTAAACTAAACATGCAAAATGTTTAGTTTTGCATGTTCGGGGGATCCCGAGGCGTTCCCAGTTTTACTAGAATCAGTTGTTTTTGTAAGGTTTGCAAATAAAAAAAAAAGTTTTTTTTCACCATGACAATTTACACTCAATATGACAGTAAATTAAACATAACTCCTAAACTACACATACAAATGAGCTGGTATTGCCTGAAATAATGCATTATTGTGAGTTTTACTCGAAACATATGCTTTTTTAAGGTTTGCAAACACAAAAAGTAGTTTTTTACTCAATATGACAGTAATGTTCTTAAAATCCTGAGATAATGCGAAACAAGCAATAAAAATGTATTCTAACATAATTCCTTAACCAACAACGCAAAATGTCTAAAAATGCCTGTAATAATAAATCCATGTGAGTTTTACTAGAATCAGTTGTTTTTGTAAGGTTTTCAAATACAAAAATTAAGTTTTACTCACTATGACAGTATACTGTCACACTCAATATGACAGTTATTTAAAAATAACTCCTAACTACACTTGCAAAAAGGCTAATGATGCCTCAAATAATGCATTGTACGGAGTTTTACTCTAAACACATGCTTTTTTAAATCTTGCAAACACAAAAAGTAGTTTTTTACTCAATGGACAGTTATATTCCTAATATCCTGAGATAATGCGAATAAAGCAATAAAAATGTATTCAATCATATTTCCTAAATCAAACATGCAATATGTGTAAAAATGCCTGTAATATTGAATCCATGTGAGTTTTACTAGAATCAGCTGTGTTTGGAATTTTTGCAAATACAAAAATTAGTTTTTTTTCACCATGACAATGTACACTCAATATGACAGTAAATTAAACATAACTCCTAAACTACACATACAAATGAGCTGATATTGCCTGAAATAATGCATTCTTGTGAGTTTTACTCGAAACATATGCTTTTTTAAGGCTTGCAAACACAAAAAGTAGTTTTTTACTCAATATGACAGTAATGTTCTTAAAATCCTGAGATAATGCGAAACAAGCAATAAAAATGTATTCTAACATAATTCCTTAACCAACAATGCAAAATGTCTAAAAATGCCTGTAATAATAAATCCATGTGAGTTTTACTAGAATTAGTTGTTTTTGTAAGGTTTTCAAATACAAAAATTAAGTTTTACTCACTATGACAGTATACTGTCACACTCAATATGACAGTTATTTAAAAATAACTCCTAACTACACTTGCAAAAAGGCTAATGATGCCTCAAATAATGCATTCTACGGAGTTTTACTCTAAACACATGCTTTTTTAAATCTTGCAAACACAAAAAGTAGTTTTTTACTCAATGGACGGTTATATTCCTAATATCCTGAGATAATGCGAAAAAAGCAATAAAAATGTATTCAATCATATTTCCTAAATCACACATGCAATATGTGTAAAAATGCCTGTATTATTGAATCCATGTGAGTTTTACTAGAATCAGCTGTGTTTGAAATTTTTGCAAATACAAAAATTAGTTTTTTTTCACCATGACAATGTACACTCAATATGACAGTAAATTAAACATTACTCCTAAACTACACATACAAATGAGCTAATTTTGCCTGAAATAATGCATTCTTGTGAGTTTTACTCGAAACATATGCTTTTTTAAGGCTTGCAAACACAAAAAGTAGTTTTACTCAATATGACAGTTTAATTCCTAAAATCCTGAGATAATGTGAAAAAAGCAATAAAAAATGTATTCCATCATAATTTCTAAACCAAACAGGCAAATTGTCTATATTATATATATATATATATATTGAATGCATGTGAGTTTTACTAGAATCAGTTGTTTTTGTAAGGTTTGCAAATACAAAAAATAAGTTTTACTTACTATGACAGTTATTTAAACTATATGTATCGTTGTGAGTTTTACTAGAAAAAATATATTTTGAATGTTTACAAAAACAAAAGTTAGTTTTTTTTTACTCAATATGGTAGTATAACTGTCATACTAAATCCATCCATTTTCTTCCGCTTATCCAAGGTCGTGTTGCGGGGGCTGCAGCCTAAGCAGAGAAGCCCAGACATCCCTATCCCCAGCTACTTCGTCCAGCTCTTCTCGGGGGATCCCGAGGCGTTCCCAGGCCAGCCAGCTGATATAAACTTCCCAATGTGTCCTGTGTCTTCCCCGTGGCTTCCTGCCGTTTGGACTTGCCTTAACAAAAAAAAGCAATACAAATGTATTAAAACACAACTCCTAAACAAAACATGTAAAATGTCTAAAATGCCTTTAATATTGAATGTATGTGAGTTTTACTAGAATCAGTTGTTTTTGTAAGGTTTGCAAATACAAAAATTAGGTTTTACACTTAACTTTATAACTCAATATGTGTGGCAGTTATACTACCACACTCAATATGACAGTTATTTAAACATAACTCCTCAACTACACATGACCATTTTCTAATAATGCATGAAGAAATGTATCTTTATGAGTTTTACTAGTAATATTTTCTTTTGTATGGTTTGCAAAGACACAAGTTAGTTTTTTTACTCACTTTGACAGTATACTGTCACACTCAATTTCAGTCATTTAAACATAACTCCTAAGCCACACATACAAAATGGCTAATAATGCCTGTAGAAATGTATCTTCGTGAGTTTTAATGGAAAACAATATTTTGTAAGGTTTGTAAAGACACAAGTTAGTTTTTTTTTACTCAATATAACAGTATAACTGTCATACTATATATGAAAGTTATATAAACATAACTTCAAAACTACACATGAACATTTTCTAATAATGCATGAAGAAATGTATCTCTGAGTTTTACTTGTAACATTTTCTTTTGTAAGGTTTGCAAACACACAAGTTAGTTTTTTTTACTCACTTTGACAGTATACTGTCACACTCAATATCAGTTATTTAAACATAACTCCTAAACCAAACATGCAAAATGGCTAATAATGCCTGTAAAAATGTATCTCTGTGAGTTTTACTGGGAAAACATATTTTGTAAGGTTTGTAAAGACACAAGTTAGTTGTTTTTTTTATTTTTATGTTTTTTTTTACTGAATAAGACAGTATTACTGTAATACTAAATATGAAAGTTGTATAAACACAACTCCAAAACCAAACATGCATTATGTCTAAAAATGCCTGTGATATTGTATCTGTGAGTTTTACTAGAATCAATTGTTTTTGTATTTGCAAATACAAAATTTAGGTTTTACTCACTATGACAGTTATTTAAACATAAATCCTAAACAACAAATGCAAATAGCTAATAATGCTTGGAGAACTGTATCTTTGTTATAGAGAGCCTGCTGACCAACCATCTCTGTCTGGACTGGAGCCTGCAGTGCCTCAGACTGGAAGTCTCTCCAGAGAGTGGTGAGGACGGCGGAAAAGATCATCAGGACTCCTCTTCCTCCTATCCAGGAGATCGCAAAAAGTGTTGCCTGACCAGGGCTCAGAAAATGTGCAAAGACTCCTCCCACCCCCACCAAGGACAGTTTTCACTGCTGGACTCTAGAAAGAGGTTCCGCAGCCTCCGAAGCAGAACCTCCAGCTTCTGTTACAGCTTCTTCCCTCAGGCCGTTAGACTCTTGAACGCATCATAATTAAATTATCTCCTCAACTCCCCTCAAAAAGAATTAACTCGCTGGAATGAAAAAGACAAGATAACATCCATCCATAAACGTGGGTGCATGTAAAAAAGTGCAATATATTTATCTGCACAGTAATCTATTTATCTATTTATATATATTTATATTTATTTATTTATTATATATATATATTTATATATTATTTATATTTATTTATTTATATATGCACCTTAATGCTTTTTTATCCTGCACTACCATGAGCTTATGTAACGGCATTTTGTTATCTGTGCTGTAAAGTTCAAATTTGAATTAAATAAAAAGAAAGTCTAAGTCTTTACCAGAATAATGATCTTTTGTAAGGTTTGCAAAGACACAAGTTAGTTTTTTTTTACTCAATATGACAGTATAACTGTCATACTAAATATGAAAGTTGTAAAAACATAACTCCAAAACCAAACAAGCAATCCGTCTAAAAATGCATGTAATATTGAATTTATATGAGTTTTACCAGAATCAGGTATTTTGGTAAGGTTTACAATTACAAAAATTAGGTTTTACTCATGACAGTATACCTGCCACATTCAATTTGACATTTATTTAAACATAACTCCTAAACCACACATGCACAATAGCTAATAATACCTGGGGAAATGTCTCTTTGTGAGTTTTACTAGAAAAAATATATTTTATAAGGTTTTTAAAGACACAAGTTAGTTTTTTTTACTCAATATAACAGTATAGCTGTCATACTATATATGAAAGTTATATAAACATTACTCCAAAACCAAACATGTATTATGTCTAAAAATGCCTGTAATATTGTATCTGTGTGAGTTTTACTAGAATCAGTTGTTTTTGTAAGGTTTTCAAATACCAAAATTATTTAAACATAACTCCTAAACAACAAATGCAAAACAGCTAATAATGCTTGGAGAGATGTATCTTTGTTATAGAGAGCCTGCTGACCAACAGCATCTCTGTCTGGACTGGAGCCTGCAGTGCCTCAGACTGGAAGTATCTCCAGAGAGTGGTGAGGACGGAGGAAAAGATCATCAGGACTCCTCTTCCTCCTATCCAGGAGATCGCAAAAAGTGCTGCCTTACCAGGGCTCAGAAAATTTGCAAAGACTCCTCCCACCCCCACCAAGGACAGTTTTCACTGCTGGACTCTAGAAAGAGGTTCCGCAGCTTCCGAAGCAGAACCTCCAGGTTCTGTAACAGCTTCTCCCTCAGGCCGTAAGACTCTTGAACGCATCATAATTAAATTATCTCCTCAACTCCCCTCAAAATGAATTAACTCGCTGGAATAAAAAAAAACAAGACAACATTCATCCATTAACTTGGGTGCATGTAAAAAAGTGCAATATATTTATTTGCACAGTAATCTATTTATCTATTTATATATATGTATTATATATATATATATATATATATATATATATATATATATATATATATATATATATATATATATATATATATATATATATATATATATATATAATACATATATATAAATAGATAAATAGATTACTGTGCAAATAAATATATATATATATATATATATATATATATATATATATATATATAGATATATATATATTATTTATATATTATTTATATATATTTATTTATCGAAATATGCACCTTATTGCTTTTTTATCCTGCACTACGACATTTCGTTCTTATCTGTGCTGTAAAGTTCAAATTTGAATGACAATAAAAAGAAAGTCGAAGTCTTTACTAGAATAACGATCTTTTGTAAGGTTTGCAAAGACACAAGTTAGTTTTTTTTTTACTCAATGGTAATATACAGTATAACTGTCATACTAAATATGAAAGTTGTATAAACATAACTCCAAAACCAAACATGCAATCCGTCTAAAAATGCATGTAATATTGAATCTATGTGAGTTTTACCAGAATCAGGTATTTTGGTAAGGTTTACAATTACAAAAAACTCATAATGACAGTATAACTGCCACATTCAATTTGACATTTATTTAAACATAACTCCTAAACCACACATGCACAATGGCTAATAATGCCTGGAAAAATGTCTCTTTGTGAGTTTTACTGGAAAAAAAATATTTCGTAATGTTTGTACCGACACAAGTTAGTTTTTTTAACTCAATATCACAGTGTTACTGTCATACTAAATATGAAAGTTATATAAACATAACTCCAAAACCAGAGGTGGGTAGTAACGCGCTACATTTACTCCGTTACATCTACTTGAGTAACTTTTGGGATAAATTGTACTTCTAAGAGTAGTTTTAATGCAACATACTTTTGTTTTTACTTGAGTATATTTATAGAGAAGAAACGCTACTTTTACTCCGCTACTTTTATCTACATTCAGCTCGCTACTCGCTACTAATTTTAATCGATCTGTTAATGCACGCTTTGTTTGTTTTGGTCTGTCATAGTGCCTGCGTTTCAACAAATACAGTCACTGGTGACGTTCACTCCGTTCCACCAATCAGATGCAGTCACTGGTGACGTTGGACCAATCAAACAGAGCCAGGTGGTCACATGACCTGACTTAAACAAGTTGAAAAACTTATTGGGGTGTTACCATTTAGTGGTCAATTGTACGGAATATATACTGTACTGTGCAATCTACTAATAAAAGTTTCAATCAATCAATCAAAAGTGTGAAGGAAAAAAGACCCTTTTTTATTTCAACCGTATATCCCGTCAAAAGCCTAAAGACTGACTGCACAGTTCCTGTCTTCACAATAAAAGTGCCGCTCCATCACACCTGCGCTTTCAAAACAAGAGTCTCCGAAAGCCAGCGCAAACAAGCTAGCAAGCTACGGAGTTTGCCGCCAATGTATTTCTTGTAAAGTGTATAAAAACGAATATGGAAGCTGGACAAATAAGATGCCAAAAACCAACCACTTTCATGTGGTATTAGACAGCAAGGAGGAACTTTATTTCTCCTCCATTTGAAAACGTGGACGCTATCAGCACTACTGTCTGATTACAGTCAATGCAAGTCATCAGAATCAGGTAATACACCAACTTATATTCTTGTCTTCATGAAAGAAAGGAATCTATATGTGTTAAACATGCATGTATATTCATTAAAACACCTTTAACATGTAAACAAAAACGGCAAAATAAATAAATATAAATTATGTACTGTATGTATATATATATATATATATATATATATATATATATATATATATATATATATATATATATATATATATATGTATATATACATATATATATGTGTATATATATATATATATATATATAAATGTATGACCCTGGATTTCAGGAAACAGAGTGGACCGACACCAGCAGATGACATGGCACCCCAAACCATCACCCAACCATGCAAATTTTGCATTTCCTTTGGAAATCGAGGTCCCAGAGTCTGGAGGAAGACAGGAGAGGCACAGGATCCACGTTGCCTGAAGTCTAGTGTAAAGTTTCCACCATCAGTGATGGTTTGGGGTGCCATGTCATCTGCTGGTGTCGGTCCACTCTGTTTCCTGAGATCCAGGGTCAACGCAGCCGTCTACCAGCAAGTTTTAGAGCACTTCATGCTTCCTGCTGCTGACCTGCTCTATGGAGATGGAGATTTCAAGTTCCAACACGACTTGGCGCCTGCACACAGCGCAAAATCTACCCGTGCCTGGTTTAAGGACCATGGTATTTCTGTTCTAAATTGGCCCGCCAACTCCCCTGACCTTAGCCCCATAGAAAATCTGTGGGGTATTGTGAAAAGGAAGATGCAGAATGCCAGACCCAAAAACGCAGAAGAGTTGAAGGCCACTATCAGAGCAACCTGGGCTCTCATAACACCTGAGCAGTGCCAGAAACTCTTCGACTCCATGCCACGCCGCATTAACGCAGTAATTGAGGCAAAAGGAGCTCCAACCAAGTATTGAGTATTGTACAAGCTCATATTTTTCATTTTCATACTTTTCAGTTGGCCAACATTTCTAAAAATCCCTTTTTTGTATTAGCCTTAAGTAATATTCTAATTTTGTGACACACGGAATTTTGGATTTTCATTTGTTGCCACTTCAAATCATCAAAATTAAATGAATTAAACATTTGAATGCATCAGTCTGTGTGCAATGAATAAATATAATGTACAAGTTACACCTTTTGAATGCAATTACTGAAATAAATCAAGTTTTTCAAAATATTCTAATTTACTGGCTTTTACCTGTATGTGTGTATGTATATATATATATATATATATATATATATATATATATATATATATATATATATATATATGTGTGTGTGTGTGTGTGTGTGTGTGTGTGTGTGTATATATATATATATATATATATATATATATATATATGATATGTGTGTGTATGTTACTCATCAGTTACTCAGTACTTGAGTAGTTTTTTCACAACATACTTTTTACTTTTACTCAAGTAAATATTTGGGTGACTACTCCTTACTTTTACTTGAGTAATAAATCTCTAAAGTAACAGTACTCTTACTTGAGTACAATTTCTGGCTACTCTACCCACCTCTGTCCAAAACCAAACATGCATTATCTCTAAAAATGCCTGTAATTTTGTATCCATGTGAGTTTTGCTAGAATCAGTTGTTTTTGTAAGGTTTGCAAATACAAAATATGGGTTTTACTCACAGTATACTGTCACAGTCAATCAGACACTTATTTAAACATAACTCCTAAACCACACATGCAAAATGGCTAATAATGCCTGGAGAAATATCTCTTCGTGAGTTTTGCAGGAAAAAAAATATTTTGTAAGGTTTGTAAAGACACAAGTTAATTTTTATTACTCAATATGACAGTATTACTGTAATACTAAATATAAAAGTTATATAAACACAACTCCACAATCAAAGATGCATTATGTCTAAAAATGCCTGCAATATTATATCCATGTGAGTTTTACTAGAATCAGTTGTTTTTGTAAGGTTTGCAAATACAAAAAATAGGTTTTACTCACTATGACAGTTATTTAAACATAACTCCTAAACAACAAATGCAAAATGGCTAATAATGCTTAGAGAAATGTATCTTTGTTAGATTTACTAAAACAATGATCTTTTGTATGGTTTGCAAAGACACAAGTTTGTTTTTTGTACTCAATATGATAGTATAACTGTTATACTAAATATGAAAGTTGTATAAACATAACCCCAAAACCAAACATGTAATCCGTCTAAAAATGCCTGTAATATTGAATCTTTGTGAGTTTTACCAGAATCAGGTATTTTGGTAAGGTTTACAATTACAAAAATTAGGTCATAATGACAGTTTTACTGCCACATTCAATATGACAGTTATTTAAACATAACTCCTAAACCACACATGTAAAATGGCTAATAATGCCTGTAGATATGTATCTTTATGAGTTTTACTAGAAACAATATATTTTGTAAGGTGTGCAAAGACACAAGATAGTTTTTTTTACTTAATATGACAGTATAACTGTCATACTAAATCCATCCATTTTCTTCCGCTTATCCGAGGTCGGGTTGCGGGGGCAGCAGCCTAAGCAGAGAAGCCCGGACTTCGCTCTCCCCAACCACTTCGTCCAGCTCTTCTCGGGGGATCCCGAGGCGTTCCCAGCCCAGCCGGAAGACATAGTCTTCCCAATGTGTCCTGGGTCTTCCCCGCGGCCTCCTGCCCGTCGGACATGCCCTAATGAAAAAAGCAATAAAAATTTATTCAAACACAACTCTAAACCAAACATGTAAAATGTCTAAAAATGCCTGTAATATTGAATCTATGTGAGTTTTACCAGAATCAGGTATTGTGGTAAGGTTAACATTTACAAAAAATAGGTTTTACTCATAATAACAGTATAACTGCCACATTCAATTTGACATTTATTTAAACATAACTCCTAAACCACATGTGCACAATGGCTAATAATGCCTGGAGAAATGTCTCTTTGTGAGTTTTACTGGAAAAAAATATTTTTTAAGGTTTGTACAGATACAAGTTATTTTTTTTTATTCAATATGACAGTATTACTGTCATACTAAATATGAAAGTTATATAAACATTACTCCAAAACCAAACATGCATTATGTCTAAAATGCCTGTGATATTGTATCCATGTGAGTTTTAGTAGAATCATTTGTTTTCATAAGGTTTGCAATTACAAAATATGGGTTTTACTCACTATGACAGTATACTGTCAAACTCAATCTGACGGTTATTTAAACATAAGTCCTAAACCACACATCCAAATGGCTAATAATGCCTTAGTTATGTATCTTTGTGAGCTTTACTAGAAAAAATATATTTTTTTAATGTTTGCAATGACACAAGTTAGTTTTTTACTTAATATGACAGTATAACTGGCATACTAAATCCATCCATTTTCTTCCTGCTTATCCGAGGTCAGGTTGCAGGGGCAGCAGCCTAAGCAGAGAAGCCCAGACTTTCCTCTCCCCAGCCACTTTGTCCAGCTCTTCTCGGGGGATCCCAAGGCGTTTTCAGGCCAGCCAGGAGACATAAATAGATAGATAGATAGATAGATAGATAGATAGTACTTTATTGATTCCTTCAGGAGAGTTCCCTCAGGAAAATTTAAATTCCAGCAGTAGTGTACAAAATTGTAAAAAGTGAAAAGTAAATAATGGGGGTATAAATTTAAACAAAATAGAAACATATTACAATAGAATAAAAATAAAAAGCAACAATGAGAATAAAAATATAACAGTAAAATAAGAATATAACAAGAGAAACTAGGCAGTAGTGACCATGTTTTGAAAAAATATTGCACTCTTATTGATTTGCATCCCCTGTCATCCTAGTAGCCCCCCTCCCCCCAGAGAAAGGTTGTACAGTCTGCTGGCGTGTGGGACAAAGGACAGCCGCCTCAGGAAGTACAGCTCTGTCCTTTCCTGTACACGTGGTCTGTGTTAACAGTCCAGTCCAGCTTATTGTCCACCCACACCCCAAGGTACTTGAATGATCGTCTTCCCAATGTGTCCTGGGTCTTCCCCGTGGCCTCCTGCCGGTCGGCCTTGCCCTAACGAAAATAGCAATAAAAAATGTATTCAAACACAACTCCTAAACCAAACATGTAAAATGTCTAAAAATGCCTGTAAAATTGAATCTATGTTTTACTAGAATGAGTTGTTTTTATAAGGTTTGCAAATACAAAATTAGGTTTTACACATAATGACAGTATAACTGCCACACTCAATATGACAGTTATTTAAACATAACTCCTAAACCACACATGAAAAATGTCTAATAATGCGTGAAGAAATGTATCTTTGTGATTTTTATTAGAAACGTTTTGTTTTGTGAGGTTTGCAAAGACACAAGTTAGTTTTTTTTACTCAATATCTGTGACGAGCACAAAAGTCCAATAACAAAACACCACTCGGGTTCAGATCCGGGCGGCCATTCTTCCCAATCACCCCTCTCCAGGTTTCACTGTTGTTGCCAGGGTGAGCGTTGAAGGTCCCCAGTAGAACGAGGGAATCACCCGGTGGAGCACTTTCCAGTACTCCCTCCAGTGAATCCAAAAAGGGTGGGTACTCTGAGCTGCAGTTTGGCGCGTAAGGCCAAACAACAGTCAGGACCCGTCCCCACCCGAAGGCGGAGGAAAGCTACCCACTGGTCCACTGGGTTGAACTCCAACGTGCAGGCTTTGAGCCGGGGGGCAACAAGAATTGCCACCCGAGCCCGTCGCCTCTCAACGCAAGCATTATAACTCCAAAACAAGAAATGCTAATAATGCTTGGAAAAATGTATCTTTGTTAGTTTTACTAGAATAATAATCTTTTGTAAGGTTTGCAGACACAAGTTTTTTTTTTTTTTACTCAATATGACAGTATAACTGTCATACTAAATATGAAAGTTGTATAAACATATCTCCAAAACCAAACATGCAATCCATCTAAAGATGCCTGTAATATTGAATCTATGAAAAATAGTTTTTTTTACTCATTATGACAGTATAACTGTCATACTAAATCCATCCATTTTCTTCCGCTTATCCGAGGTCGGGTTGCGGGGGCAGCAGCCTAAGCAGAGAAGCCCAGACTTCCCTCTCCCCAGCCACTTTGTCCAGCTCTTTTCGGGGGATCCCGAGGTGTTCCCAGGCCAGCCTGAGACATAGTCTTCCCAATGTGTCCTGGGTCTTCCCCGTGGCCTCCTGCCGATCGGACTTGCCGTAACGAAAAAAGCAATAAAAATGTATTCAAACATGTGAAATGGCTAAAAATGCCTGTAATATTGAATCGATGTGAGTTTTACTAGAATCAGTTGTTTTTGTAAGGTTTGCAAATACAAAAATTTGGTTTTACACATAATAACAGTGCAACTGCCACAATCAATATGACAGTTATTTAAACATATTTCCTAAACCACACATGAAAAATGTCTAATAATGCTTGGAAAAAATTATTTTTGTGAGTTTTACTGGAAAAACATAGTTTGTAATGTTTGTAAAGACACAAGTTAGTTGTACTCAAGATGACAGTATAACTGTCATAATACATATGAAAGTTATATAAACATAATTCCAAACATGCATTATGTCTAAAAATACCTGTAAAATTGTATCCATGTGAGTTTTACTAGAATAATTTTTTTTTGTCGTTACTAAATCCATCCATTTTCTTCCGCTTAACCGAGGTCGGGTTGCGGGGGCAGCAGCCTAAACAGAGAAGCCCAGACTTCCCTCTCCCAAGCCACTTCTTCCAGCTCTTCTCGGGGGATCCTGAGGCGTTCCCAGGCCAGCCGGGAGACATAATCTTCCCAATGTGTCCTGGGTCTTCCCCGTGGCCTCCTGCCGGTCGGACTTGCCCTAAACACCTCCCTCGGGAGGCGTTCGGGTGGCATCCTGAGCAGATGCCCGAACCACCTCATCTGGCTCCTCTCAATGTGGAGGAGCAGCGCCTTACTTTGAGTTCCTCCCGGATGACAGAGCTTCTTATCCTATCTCTAAGGGAGAGACCCGCCACCCGGCGGAAGAAACTCAATTTGGCCGCTTGTACCCGTGATCTTGTATTTTCGGTCAAAACCATGACCATGGGTGCAGGATGGGAATGTAGATCGACCGGTAAATTTAGAGCTTTTAATTCTGGCTCAGCTCCTTCTTCACCACAATGGATCGATATAGCGTCCTCATTAATGAAGACGCCGCACCGATCCGCCTCACTCGTGAACAAGACTCCTAGGTACTTGAACTCCTCCACTTGGGGCCATCTAGTATGTGCCATCGCCTCCTCAACCTGGAAATGGCACCCCACCCTTTACCGGGCGAGAACCATGGAGGTGCTGATTCTCATCCCAGTCGCTTCATACTCGGCCATCCAATGAGAGCTGGAGATCCTGGCCACTTAAGCCATCAGGACCACATCAACTGCAAAAAGCAGAGACCTAATCCTGCAACCACCAAACCGGATCCCCTCAACGCCATGACTGCAATTCTGTCCATAAAAGTTAATAACAGAATCGGTGACAAAGGGCAGCCTTGGGCCGCCCAGGCTGCCCTTTGTGTGGTTTAGTCCAACCCTCCCTGGAAAGAGGTCCGACTTACTGCCGGCAATGCGGACCAAGCTCTGACACTGATCATACAGGGAGCGACCCGCCACAATCAGACAGTCCGATACCCCATACTCTTGTCTTTGAGCCGGGGGGACAACAAGAATTGCCACCCCAGCCTCTCATTGCTTGCAACGCCATAGTGGAAGAGAGTCCAGCCCCTCTCGAGAGAACAGGTTCCTGTGCGTCGAAGTGAGTCCAACTTTATCGAGCCGGAACTTCTCCACCTCGCACACCAGCGCAGGCTCCTTTCCTCCCAGCGAGGTGACATTTCACGTCAGAAGAGCTAGCTTATGTAGCCGATGATCGGACCGCCAAGTGCCCTGCCTTCGGCTGCCGCTCAGCTCACACTGCACCCGACCTCTATAACCCAGCCCATGAGTGGTGAGCCCATTGGAGGAGGGAACCACGTTGCTTCATTGAGCTGAGCCAGCCAACAGGCGCTCGCCATCGTGCCCCACCTCTGGGCCTGGCTCCACAGGGGAGCCACGGTGACCCGCGTCCGGGCGAGGAAAAATCTAGGACCTCGATTTGTACTTTTCATAAAGGTCTTTGAGCTGCTCTTTGTCTGATCCCTCACCTAGGACCTATTTGTCTTGGGAGAGCCTACGAGGGCCCACAGAAGCCCACAGACAGCATAGCTCCTAGGATCAGTGGGACACGCAAACTCCTCTACCACGATAAGGTGGCGGCTCAGAAAGGAGGTTATATAAACATAACTCCAAAACCAAACATGCATTATGTCTAAAAATGCCTAAAATATTGTATCTGTGTGACTTTTACTAGAATCGGTTGTTTTTGTAAGGTTTGTAAATACAAACATTTGGTTTTACTCACTATGGTAAATGGGTTATACTTGTATAGCGCTTTTCTACCTTCAAGGTACACAAAGCGCTTTGACACTATTTTTACATTCATCCATTCACACACACATTCACACACTGATGGCGGGAGCTGGCATGCAAGGCCCTAACCACAACCCATCAGGAGCAAGGGTAAAGTGTCTCCCTCAAGGACACAACGGACGTGACGAGGTTGGTAGAAGGTGGGAATCGAACCAAGAACCCTCAAGTTGCTGGAACGGCCACTCTCCCAACAGCGCCACGCCTTCCCCATGTATACTGTCTCTGTCTCTGTATCTGACAGTTATTTAAACATAACTCCGAAACCACACATGCAAAATGGCTAATAAAAGAAATGTATCTTTGTGAGTTTTACTGGAAAAAAATATTTTGTAAGGTTTGCAAAGACACAAATCTTTTTTTTTTTTTTTTACTTAATATGACAGTATAACTGTCATACTAAATATGAAAAGTTATAAACCTAACTCCAAAACCAAACCTGCATTATGTCTAAAAATACCTGTAATAGTGTATATTTGTGAATTTTACTAGAATCAGGAAGTTTATAAGGTTTACAAATATAAAAATTAGGTTTTACTCATAATGACAGTATAACTGCCACACGCAATATGACAGTTATTTAAAAACTCCTAATCCACACAAGCAAAATGAGCTAATATTGCCTGAAATATTGCATTCGTGTGAGTTTTACTCGAAACATATGCTTTTTTAAGGCTTGCAAACACAAACAGTAGTTTTTTACTCAAAATGACAGTAATGTTCTTAAAATTCTGAGATAATGCGAAAAAAGCAAAAAAAACGTATTCCAACATAATTCCTAAACCAACAATGCAAAATGTCTAAAAATGCCTGTAATATTAAATCCATGTGAGTTTTACTGGAATCAGCTGTTTTAGTAAGGTTTGCAAAAACTAAAATTAGGTTTTACTCTTTATGAATGTAAACTGTCACACTCAATACGACAGTCATTTAATCATAACTCCTAAACTACTCATGCAAAATGGCTAACAATGTTTGAAATAATGGATCCTTGGGAGTTTTCCTCGAAACATATGCTTTTTAAGGCTTGCAAAAACAAAAAGTTTTTTTTTACTCAATATGACAGTAATAAATGATAAATGATAAATGGGTTGTACTTGTATAGCGCTTTTCTACCTTCAAGGTACTCAAAGCGCTTTAACACTACTTCCACATTTACCCATTCACACGCACATTCACACACTGATGGAGGGAGCTGCCATGCAAGGCGCTACCAGCACCCATCAGGAGCAAGGGTGAAGTGTCTTGCTCAGGACACAACGGACATGACGAGGTTGGGGATTGAACCAGGGACCCTTGGGTTGCGCACGGCCACTCTGCCACTGCGCCACGCCGTCCCTAATGTTCTTAAAATCCTGAGATAATGCGAAAAAAAGCAATAAAAATGTATTCAATCATAATTTCTAAACTAAACATGCACAATGTGTAAAAATGCCTGTAATATTGAATCCATGTGAGTTTTACTAGAATCAGTTGTTTTAGTAAGGTTTGCAAAAACAAAAATGAGGTTTTACACTTTATGAAAGTAAACTGTTGCACTCAATATGACATTTATTTAATCATAACTCCTAAACTACAAATGCAAAATGTATAATGATGCCTCAAATAATGCATTCTACGCAGTTTTTTTCGAAACATTTGCTTTTTCAAATCTTGCAAACACAAAAAGTAGTTTTTTACTCAATATGACAGTAATATTCCTAAAATCCTGAGATAATGCGAAAAAAGCAATGAAAATATATTCAATCATATTTCCTAAATCAAACATGCAAAATGTGTAAAAATGCCTGTAGTATTGAATCCATGTGAGTTTTACTAGAATCGGTTGCGTTTCAAATTTTTGCAAATACAAAAATTAGTTGTTTTTTTTCCATGATAATGTACACTCAATATGAGAGTAAATTAAACATAACTCCTAAACTACACTTAAAAATGAGCTAATATTGCCTGAAATAATGCATTCTTGTGAGTTTTACTCGAAACATATGCTTTTTTAAGGCTTGCTAACACAAAAAGGAGTTTTTTACTCAATATGACAGTAATGTTCTTAAAATCCTGAGATAATGCGAAAAAAGCAATAAAAATGTATTCCAACATAATTCCTAAACCAACAATGCGAAATGTGTAAAAATGCCTGTAATATTGAATCCATGTGAGTTTTACTAGAATCAGTTGTTTTAGTAAAGTTTGCAAAAACAAAAATTAGGTTTTACTCTTTATGAAAGTAAACTGTCACACTCAATATGACAGTTATTTAATCATAACTCCTAAACTACACATGCAAAATGGCTAATAATGCTGGAAATAATGCATCCTTGGGAGTTTTCCTCGAAACCTATGCTTTTTTAAGGCTTGCAAACACAAAAAGTGTTTTTTACTCAATATGACGGTAATCTTCTTAAAATCCTGAGATAACTAAATATTGTTTTAGTAGAATCAGTTATTTTTGTAAGGTTTGCAAATACAAAAACTAAGTTTTACTCACTATGACAGTATACTTTCACACTCAATATATTAAAAATAACTCCTAACTACTTATGCAAAATGGTTAATGATGCCTCAAATAATACATTCTACTGAGTTTTACTCTAAACATATGCTTTTTTAAATGTTGCAAACACAAAAAGTATTTTTTTACTCAATAGACAGTTATATCCCTAAAATCCTGAGATAATGCGAAAAAAGCAATAAAAATGTATTCAAACATAATTTCTAAACTAAACATGCAAAATGTGTAAAAATGCCTGTATTATTGAATCCATGTGAGTTTTACTAGAATCAGTTGTTTTTGTAAGGTTTGCAAAAAAAAAAAAAGATTTTTTTCACCATGACAATGTACACTCAATATGACAGTAAATTAAACATTACTCCTAACTACACATAAAAATGAGCTAATATTGCCTGAAATAATGCATTCTTGTGAGTTTTACTCGAAACATATGCTTTTTTAAGGCTTGCAAACACAAAAAGTAGTTTTTTACTCAATATGACAGTAATGTTCTTAAAATCCTGAGATAATACGAAAAAAGCAATAAAAATGTATTCCAACATAATTCCTAAACCAACAATGCAAATTGTCTAAAAATGCCTGTAATATTAAATCCATGTGAGTTTTACTAGAATCAGTTGTTTTTGTAAGGTTTGCAAATACAAAAATTAAATTTTACTCACTATGACAGTATACTTTCACACTCAATATGACAGTAATTTAAAAATAACTCCTAACTACACATGCAAAATGGCTAATGATGCCTCAAATAATGCATTCTACTGAGTTTTACTCCAAACACATGCTCTTTTAAATCTTGCAAACACAAAAAGTAGTTTTTTACTCAATATGACAGTTATATTCCTAAAATCCTGAGATAATGCGAAAAAAGCAATAAAAATGTATTCAATCATATTTCCTAAATCTAACATGCAATATGTGTAAAAATGCCTGTAATATTGAATCTATGTGAGTTTTACTAGAATCAGCTGTGTTTGAAATTTTTGCAAATACAAAAATTAGTGTTTATTCACCATGACAAAGTACACTCAATATGACAGTAAATTAAACATTACTCTTAAACTACACATAAAAATGAGCTAATATTACCTGAAATAATGCATTCTTGTGAGTTTTACTCGAAACATATGCTTTTTTAAGGCTTGCAAACAAAAAATTGGTTTTTTACACAATATGACTTTAATGTTCCTAAAATCCTGAGCTAATGCGAAAAAAGCAATAAAAATGTTCCAACATAATTCCTAAACCAACAATGCAAATGTTCTAAAAATGCCTGTAATATTAAATCCATGTGAGTTTTAGTAGAATCAGTTATTTTTGTAAGGTTTGCAAATACAAAAACTAAGTTTTACTCACTATGACAGTATACTTTCACACTCAATATGACAGTTATTTAAAAATAACTCCTAACTACTTATGCAAAATGGTTAATGATGCCTCAAATAATACATTCTACGGAGTTTTACTCTAAACATATGCTTTTTTAAATCTTGCAAACACAAAAAGTATTTTTTTACTCAATAGACAGTTATATCCCTAAAATCCTGAGATAATGCGAAAAAAGCAATAAAAATGTATTCAAACATATTTCCTAAGTCAAACATGCAATATGTGTAAAAATGCCTGTAATATTGAATCCATGTGAATTTTACTAGAATCAGCTGTGTTTGAAATTTTTGCAAATAAAAAAATTGTTTTTTTCACCAGGACAATGTACACTCAATATGACAGTAAATTAAACATAACTCCTAACATACACATACAAATGAGCTAATATTGCCTGAAATAATGCATTTTTGTGAGTTTTACTCGAAACATATGCTTTTTTAAGGCTTGCAAACACAAAAAGTAGTTTTACTCAATATGACAGTTTAATTCCTAAAATCCTGAGATAATGCGAAAAAAGCAATAAAAAATGTATTCCATCATAATTTCTAAACCAAACAGGCAAATTGTCTTAAAATTACTGTAATATTGAATGCATGTGAGTTTTATTAGAATCAGTTGTTTTTGTAAGGTTTGTAAATACAAAAAATAGGTTTTACGTACTATGACAGTTATTTAAACTATGTGTACCTTTGTGAGTTTTACTAGAAAAAATATATTTTGAATGTTTACAAAAACAAAAGTTAGTTTTTTTTTACTCAATATGATAGTATAACTGTCATACCAAATCCATCCATTTTCTTCCGCTTATCCGAGGTCGTGTTGCGGTGGCTGCAGCCTAAGCAGAGAAGCCCAGACTTCCCTATCCCCAGCTACTTCGTCCAGCTCTTCTCGGGGGATCCCGAGGCGTTCCCAAGCCAGCCAGCTGATATAATCTTCCCCATGTGTCCTGTGTCTTCCCCGTGGCCTCCTGCCGTTTGGACTTGCATTAACAAAAAAAGCAATACAAATGTATTCAAACACAACTCCTAAACAAAACATGTAAAATGTCTAAAATGCCTTTTATATTGAATCTATGTGAGTTTTACTAGAATCAGTTGTTTTTGTAAGGTTTGCAAATACAAAAAATAGGTTTAACACTTAATGACAGTATAACTGCCACACTCAATTTGAAAGTTATTAAAACGTAACTCCTAAACTACACAAGAACATTTTCTAATAATGCATGAAGAAATGCATCTTTTGTGAGTTTTACTAGTAACATTTTCTTTTGTAAGCATTGCAAAGACACAAGTTAGTTTGTTTTACTCACTATGACTTTACTGTCACACTCAATATGACAGTTATTTAAACATAACTCCTAAACCGCACATACAAAATGGCTAATAATGCCTGTAGAAATGTATCTTTGAGTTTTACTGGGAAAAATATTTTGTAAGGTTTGTAAAGACACAAGTTAGTTTTTTGTTTTTTTTACTCAATATGACAGTAAATGATAAATGGGTTGTACTTGTATAACGCTTTTCTACCTTCAAGGTACTCAAAGCGCTTTGACACTACTTCCACATTTACCCATTCACACACACATTCACACACTGATGGAGGGAGCTGCCATGCAAGGCGCTAACCAGCACCCATCAGGAGCAAAGGTGAAGTGTCTTGCTCAGGACACAACGGACATGACGAGGTTGGTACTAGGTGGGGATTGAACCAGGGACCCTCGGGTTGCGCACGGCCACTCTCCCACTGCGCCATGCCATAATTAGTATTACTGTAATACTAATTATGAAAGTTATATAAACACAACTCCAAAACCAACCAAACCATTATGTCTAAAAATGCCTGTGATATTGTATCTGAGTTTTACTAGAATCAATTGTTTTTGTAAGGTTTGCAAATACAAAATTTAGGTTTTACTCACTATGACAGTTATTTAAACATAAATCCTAAACCTCACATGCAAAATGGCTAATAATGCCTGTAGAAATGTATCTTTGTGAGTTTTACAGGGAAAAATATTTTGTAAGGTTTGTAAAGACACAAGTTAGTTTTTTTTTTTTTACTCAATATGACAGTATTACTGTAATACTAAATATGAAAGTTATATAAACAGAACTCCAAAACCAAATATGCATTATGTCTAAAAATGCATATCGCAAAAAGTGCTGCCTGACCAGGGCTCAGAAAATTTGCAAAGACTCCTCCCACCCCCACCAAGGACAGTTTTCACTGCTGGACTCTAGAAAGAAGTTCCGCAGCCTCCGAATCAGAACCTCCAGCTTCTGTAACAGCTTCTTCCCTCAGGCGGTAAGACTCTTAAACGCATCATAATTAAATCATCTCCTCAACTCCCCTCAAAATGAATTAACTCGCTGGAATTAAAAAAACAATATAACATACACCCATAAACGTGGGCGTATGTGGAAAAAGTGCAATATATTTATCTGCACAGTACTCTATTTATCTATTTATATATATCTATACATATGTATTTATATATATATATATATATATATATATATATATATATATATATATATATATATATATATATATATATATATATATATATATATACATACATATATATATATATATATATATAAATATATATATATATATTTATATATTTATTTATTATTTATATGTATTTATTTATATATGCACCTTATTGCTTTTTTATCCTGCACTACCATGAGCTTATGTAACGAAATTTTGTTATCTGTGCTGTAAAGTTCAAATTTAAATGACAATAAAAAGAATGTCTAGGTCTTTACCGGAATAATGATCTTTTGTAAGGTTTGCAAAGACAAAAGTTAGTTGTTTTTTTACTCAATGTGACAGTATAACAGTCATACTAAATATGAAAGTTGTAAAAACATAACTCCAAAACCAAACAAGCAATCCGTCTAAAAATGCATGTAATATTGAATCTATGTGAGTTTTACCAGATTCAGGTATTTTGGTAAGGTTTACAATTACAACAATTAGGTTTTACTCATGACAGTATACCTGCCACATTCAATTTGACATTTATTTAAACATAACTCCTAAACCACACATGCACAATGGCTAATAATACCCTGGGGAAATGTCTCTTTGTGAGTTTTACTAGAAAAAATATATTTTGTAAGGTTTGTAAGGACACAAGTTAGTTTTTTTTACTCAATATAACAGTATAGCTGTCATACTATATATGAAAGTTATATAAACATTACTCCAAAACCAAACATGTATTATGTCTAAAAATGCCTGTAATATTGTATCTGTGTGAGTTTTACTAGAATCAGTTGTTTTTGTAAGGTTTTCAAATACCAAAATTAGGTTTTATTTACTTTGACAGTTATTTGAATATAACTCCTAAACAACAAATGCGAAATGGCTAATAATGCTTGGAGAAATGGATCTTTGTTTGTTTTACTAGAATGATTATATTTTGTAAAGTTTGCAAAGACACAAGTTAGTTTTTTTTACTTAATATGACAGTATAACTGTCATACTAAATCCATCCATTTTCTTCCGCTTATCCGAGGTCAGGTTGCGGGGGCAGCAGCCTAAGCAGAGAAGCCCAGACTTCCCTCTCCCAAGCCACTTCGTAAGGCTCTTCTCGGGGGGATCCTGAGGCGTTCCCAGGCCAGCCGGCTTACATAGTCTTCCCAATGTGTCCTCTGTCTTCCCGTGGCCTCCTGCCGGTCGGACTTGCCCTAACGAAAAAAGCAATAAAAATGGATTCAAACACAACTCCTAAACCAAATATGTATAATGTCTAAAATGCCTGTAATATTGAATCAATGTGAGTTTTACTAGAATCAGTTGTTTTTGTAAGGTTTGCAAAAACAAAAATTAGGTTTAACACTTAATGACTGTATGACTGCCACACTCAATATGACAGTTATTTAAACATAACTCCTAAACTACACATGAGCATTTTCTAATAATGCATGAAGAAATGTATCTTTGTGAGTTTTACTAGTAACATTTTCTTTTGTAAGGTTTGCAAAGACACAAGTTAGTTTGTTTTACTCACTATGACTTTACGGTCACACTCCATATGGCAGTTATTTAAACATAACTTCTAAACCACACATGCAAAATGGCTAATAATGCCTGTTGAAATGTATCTTTGTGAGTTTTACTGGGAAAAAATATTTTGTAAGGTTTGTAAAGACACAAGTTAGTTTTTTTAATTAAATATAACAGTATAGCTGTCATACATATGAAAGTTATAAAAACATAACTCCAAAACCAAACATGCATTATGTTTAAAAATGCCTGCAATATTGTATCTGTGTGAGTTTTACTACAATCAGTTGTTTTTGAAAGGTTTGCAAATACAAAATTTAGGTTTAAATCACTATGACAGTTATTTAAACATAACTCCTAAACAACAAATGCAAAATAGCTAATAATGCTTGGAGAGATGTATCTTTGTTATAGAGAGCCTGCTGACCAACAGCATCTCTGTCTGGACTGGAGCCTGCAGTGCCTCAGACTGGAAGTATCTCCAGAGAGTGGTGAGGACGGCGGAAAAGATCATCAGGACTCCTCTTCCTCCTATCCAGGAGATCGCAAAAAGTGCTGCCTGACCAGGGCTCAGAAAATTTGCAAAGACTCCTCCCACCCCCACCAAGGACCGTTTTCACTGCTGGACTCTAGAAAGAGGTTCCGCAGCTTCCGAAGCAGAACCTCCATGTTCTGTAACAGCTTCTCCCTCAGGCCGTAAGACTCTTGAACGCATCATAATTAAAATATCTCCTCAACTCCCCTCAAAATGAATTAACTCGCTGGAATGAAAAAGACAAGATAACATACATCCATAAACGTGGGTGCATGTAAAAAAGGGCAATATATTTATCTGCACAGTAATCTATTTATCTATTTATATATATTTATTATATATATATATATATATATATATATATATATATATATATATATATATATATATATATATATATATATATATAGTATTTATATATTATTTATATATATTTATTTATCGAAATATGCACCTTATTGCTTTTTTATCCTGCACTACATTTCGTTCTTATCTGTGCTGTAAAGTTCAAATTTGAATCACAATAAAAAGAAAGTCGAAGTCGAAGTCTAAATCTTTACTAGAATAACGATCTTTTGTAAGGTTTGCAAAGACACAAGTTAGTTTTTATTACTCAATATGACAGTATTACTGTAATACTAAATATGAAAGTTATACAAACACAACTCCAAAATCAAACATGCATTATGTCTAAAAATTTCTGCAATATTGTATCCATGTGAGTTTTACTAGAATCAGTTGTTTTTGTAAGGTTTGCAAATACAAAAATTAGGTTTTACTCTCTATGACAGTTATTTAAACATAACTCCTAAACAACAAATGCAAAATGGCTAATAATGCTTGGAGACTTTGTTAGATTTACTAAAACAATGATCTTTTGTATGGTTTGCAAAGACACAAGTTTGTTTTTTGTACTCAATATGATAGTTGTATAAACATAACCCCAAATCCAAACATGTAATCTGTCTAAAAATGCCTGTAATATTGAATCTTTGTGAGTTTTACCAGAATCAGGTATTTTGGTAAGGTTTAAAATTACAAAAATTAGGTCATAATGACAGTATTACTGCCACATTCAATATGACAGTTATTTAATTATAACTCCTAAACCACACATGTAAAATGGCTAATAATGCCTGTAGATATGTATCTTTATGAGTTTTACTAGAAAAAATATATTTTGTAAGGTGTGCAAAGACACAAGTTAGTTTTTTTTTACTTAATATGACAGTATAACTGTCATACTAAATCCATCCATTTTCTTCCGCTTATCCGAGGTCGGGTTGCAGGGGCAGCAGCCTAAGCAGAGAAGCCCGGTCTTCGCTCTCCCCAACCACTTCGTCCAGCTCTTCTCGGGGGATCCCGAGGCGTTCCCAGCCCAGCCGGGAGACATAGTCTTCCCAATGTGTCCTGGGTCTTCCCCGCGGCCTCCTGCCCGTCGGACTTGCCCTAATGAAAAAAGCAATAAAAATGTATTCAAACACAACTCTAAACCAAACATGTAAAATGTCTAAAAATGCTTGTAATATTGAATCTATGTGAGTTTTACCAGAATCAGGTATTGTGGTAAGGTTAACATTTACAAAAATTAGGTTTTACTCATAATAACAGTATAACTGCCACATTCAATTTGACATTTATTTAAACATAACTCCTAAACCACATGTGCACAATGGCTAATAATGCCTGGAGAAATGTCTCTTTGTGAGTTTTACTGGAAAAAAATATTGTTTAAGGTTTGTACAGATACAAGTTAGTTTTTTTTATTCAATATGACAGTATTACTGTCATACTAAATATGAAAGTTATATAAACATTACTCCAAAACCAAACATGCATTATGTCTAAAATGCCTGTGATATTGTATCCATGTGAGTTTTAGTAGAATCATTTGTTTTCATAAGGTTTGCAATTACAAAATATGGGTTTTACTCACTATGACAGTATATTGTCACACTCAATCTGACGGTTATTTAAACATATGTCCTAAACCACACATGCAAAATGGCTAATAATGCCTTGAGTTATGTATCTTTGTGAGTTTTGCTAGAAAAAATATATTTTGTAATGTTTGCAAAGACACAAGTTAGTTTTTTACTTAATATGACAGTATAACTGTCATACTAAATCCATCCATTTTCTTCCTGCTTATCCGAGGTCAGGTTGCGGGGGCAGCAGCCTAAGCAGAGAAGCCCAGACTTTCTTCTCCCCAGCCACTTCGTCCAGCTCTTCTCGGGGGATCCCAGGCGTTTTCAGGCCAGCCAGGAGACATAGATAGATAGATAGATAGATAGATAGATAGATAGATAGATAGATAGATAGATAGATAGATAGATAGATAGATAGATAGATAGATAGATAGTACTTAATTGATTCCTTCAGGAGAGTTCCCTCAGGAAAATTTAAATTCCAGCAGTAGTGTACAAAATTTTAAAAAGTGAAAAGTAAATAATGGGGTTATACATTGAAACAAAATAGAAACATATTACAATAGAATAAAAATAAAAAGCAACAATGAGAATACAAATATAACAGTAAAATAAGAATATAACATGAGAAACTAGGCAGTAGTGACCATGTTTTGAAAAAATATTGCACTCTTATTGATTTGCATCCCCTGTCATCCTAGTAGCCCCCTCCCCCCAGAGGAGAGTTGTACAGTCTAATGGCGTGTGGGACAAAGGACAGCCGCCTCAGGAAGTACAGCTCTGTCCTTTCCTGTACAAGTGGTCTGTGTTAACAGTTCAGTCCAGCTTATTGTCCACCCACATCCCAAGGTACTTGAATGATAGTCTTCCCAATGTGTCCTGGGTCTTCCCCCTGGTCTCCTGCCGGTCGGCCTTGCCCTAACAAAAATAGCAATACAAAATGTATTCAAACACAACTCCTAAACCAAACACGTAAAATGTCTAAAAATGCCTGTAAAATTGAATCTATGTTTTACTAGAATCAGTTGTTTTTATAAGGTTTGCAAATACAAAATTAGGTTTTACACATAATGACAGTATAACTGCCACACTCAATATGACAGTTATTTAAACATAACTCCTAAACCACACATGAAAAATGTCTAATAATGCGTGAAGAAATGTATCTTTGTGATTTTTATTAGAAACGTTTTCTTTTGTGAGGTTTGCAAAGACACAAGTTAGTTTTTTTTACTCAATATGACAGTGTAACTGCCACACTCACTATGACAGTTATTTAAACATAACTCCTAAACTCATACTTGCCAACAATGAGACCTCCGATTTCAGGAGGTGGGGGTGGGGAAGGCGTGGTCGGGGGTGGGGTGGGGTCGTGGTTGGGGGTGTGGTTAAGAGGGGAGGAGTATATTTAGAGCTAAAATTCACCAAGTCAAGTATTTCAAATATATATACATATATATATATATATATATATATATATATATTTATATATATATATATATATATATATATATATATATATATATATATATATATATATATATATATATATATATATATATATATATATGTATATATAAATATATATATATATAAATAAAGTTGATTTGATTTGATTTGATATATATATATATATATATATATATATATATATATATATATATATATATATATTAAATATATATATATATATATAAAAAAAAAATATATATATATATATATATACACACATATATAAGAAAAACTTGACTTTCAGTGAATTCTAGCTATATATATATATATATATATATATATATATATATATATATATATATATATATATATATATAAATAAAATAAATACTTGAATTTCAGTTTTCATTTATTTACACATATACACACACATAACACTCATCTACTCATTGTTGAGTTAAGGGTTGAATTGTCCATCCTTGTTCTATTCTCTGTCACTATTTTTCTAACCATGCTGAACACCCTCTCTGATGATGCATTGCTGTGTGGCACGCACAAAAGTGCTTTCATCAAATGCACGAGAGTCTGGAATTTTCCACCCCTCCTGAGCATGGCCAAAAACCGGTCAATCTTTGCTTCCTGAGGAAGATCTTCACTGCCAAGCACTTGGTACTCCACTACTTCTTCCCGGAGGCTATCCAGGTCCAATCGCAGCTGCGGCTTGGAACTTATAAGCGTGTTTCTTCATCTTACTCGTCGTCGGCGTCGCCATGGCTGTATCTTCCGCGTTCTTCTGCTCCGTCTCCTTGTTGTGTGCGCAGTTGTGCACTGCACTCTCTAAAAGCCCTGGATGTTATTGTCACATATGCATGTACAGTAGATGGCAGTATTGCCCTGTTTAAAGAGTGTCACAACATTGCTGTTTACGGCAGACAAACTGCTTTACGGTAGACGAAAACGTGACTGCTGTTGTTTAGTGTTGTTACCGCGCTGGGAGGACGTTAATGAAACTACCTAACAATAAACCCACATAAGAAACCAAGAACTCGCCCTCGATCATTCTACAGTTATAACGTGATTGGGCAGGCATGCTGTTTATATCGTGGGAAAGCAGACGTGAATACAGGCTGTCCTCACTCAGGTCAGCCTGAATTTCGGGAGATTTTCGGGAGAAAATTTGTCCCGGGAGGTTTTCGGGAAAGGCGCTGAATTTCGGGAGTCTCCTGGAAAATCCAGGAGGCTTGGCAAGTATGCCTAAACTACACATAAAAATGGCTAATAATGCCTGAAATAAGGCATTCTTGTGAGTTTTACTCGAAACATATGCTTTTTTAAGGCTTGCAAACACAAAAAGTATTTGTTTTCCTCAGTATGACAGTAAAGATCTTAAAATCCTGATATAATGCGAAATAAGCAATAACAATGTATTCCATCATAATTCCTACACCAAATAAGCAAAATGTCTAAAAATTCCTGTAATATTGAATCTGTGTGAGTTTTACTAAAATCAGTTGTTTTGGTAAGGTTTACAAATACAAAAATGAGGTTTTACTCTTTATGACAGTTATTTAAACATAACTCCATCCATCCATCCATCCATTTTCTTCCGCTTATCCGAGGTCGGGTCGCGGGGGCTGCAGCCTAAGCAGGGAAGCCCAGACTTTTTTCTCCCCAGCCACTTCGTCCAGCTCCTCCCGGGGGATCCCGGGGCGTTCCCAGGCCAGCCGGGAGAGATAAGCTTCCCGTTTCCTGGGTCTTCCTGGGCCTCCTACCGGTCGGACGTGCCCGAAACACCTCCCTAGGGAGGCGTTCGGGTGGCATCCTGACCAGATGCCCGAACCACCTCATCTGGCTCCTCTCGAAATGGAGGAGCAATGGCTTTACTTTGAGCTCCTCCCGGATGACAGAGCTTCTCACCCTATCTCTAAGGGAGAGCCCCGCCACCCGGCGGAGGAATCTCATTTCGGCCGCTTGTACCCGTGATTTTGTCCTTTCGGCCATGACACAAAGCTCATGACCATAGGTGAGGATGGGAACGTAGATCGACCGGTAAATCGAGAGCTTTGCCTTCCGGCTCAGCTCCTTCTTCACCACAACGGATCAATACAGCGTCCGCATTACTGAAGACGCCGCACCGTTCCGCCTGTCGATCTCACGATCCACCCTTCCCTCACTCGTGAAGAAGACTCTGAGGTCCTTGAACTCCTCCACTTGGGGCAAGATCTCCTCCACCCTTTTCCGGGTGAGAACCATGGACTCGGACTTGGAGGTGCTGATTCACATCCCAGTCACTTCACACTCGTCTGCGAACCGCTACAGTGAGGGCTGAAGATCTTGGCCAGATGAAGCCATCAGGACCACATCATCTGCAAATAGCAGAGACCTAATCCTGCAGACACCAAACCGGATCCCCTCAACGCCCTGACTGCGCCTAGAAATTCTGTCCATAAAGGTTATGAACAGAATCGGTGACAAAGGGCAGCCTTGGCGGAGTCCAACCCTCACTGGAAACGGGTCCGACTTACTGCCGGCAATGCGGACCAAGCTCTGACTCTTGCAAAGGGAGCGAACCGCCACAATAAGACAGTCGTTACCCCATACTCTCTGAGCACTCCCCACAGGACTTCCCGGGGTAAATGGTCAAATGCCTTCTCCAAGTCCATAAAGCACATGTAGACTGGTTGGGCAAACTCCCATGCACCCTCAAGGACCCTGCCGAGAGTATAAAGCTGGTCCGCAGTTCCACGACCAGGACGTAAACCACACTGTTACTCCTGAATCTGAGGTTCGACTATCCGGCGTAGCCTCTTCTCCAGTACACATGAATAGACCTTACCGGGAAGACTGAGGAGTGTGATCTCACGATAGTTGAAACATACCCTCTGGTTCCCCTTCTTAAAGAGAAGAACCACCACCCAGGTCTCCCAATCCAGAAGTACCACCCCCGATGTCCACGCGATGTTGCAGAGTGTTGTCAACCAAGACAGCCCCACAGCATCCAGAGCCTTAAGGAACTCCGGACGGATCTCATCCACCCCCAGGGCGTTGCCATTGAGGAGCTTTTTGACCTCAGCCCCAGAAATAGGAGAGCCCAACACAGATTCCCCAGGCACTGCTTCCTCATAGGAAGACATGTTGGTGGGAATAAGGAGGTCTTCGAAGTACTCCCTCCACCGATCAATAACAGCTGCAGTAGAGGTCAGCAGCGCACCATCCTCACCATACACGGTGTTACAGTGCACTGCTCCCCCCCCTTGAGCCGGCGGATGGTGGTCCAGAATCGCTTCGAAGCCGTCTGGAAGTCGTTTTCCGTGGCTTCTCCAAACTCCTCCCATGTCCGAGATTTTGCCTCTGCGACCGCTGAAGCCGCACTTCGCTTGGTCTGTCGGCTGCCTCTGGAGTCCCATGAGCCAAAAGGACCCGATAGGCTCTTTCTTCAGCTTGACGGCATCCCTCACTGCTGGTGTCCACCAGCGGGTTCTAGGATTAGCGCCACGACAGGCACCAAACTCCTTGCGGCCACAGCTCCAATCAGCCGGCTCGACAAGAGAGGCACGGAACATGGTCCACTCAGACGCAATGTCCAGCGCTTCCCTCGTGACATGGTCAAAGTTCTTCCGGATGCGTTCCCAGCAAACCCTCACAATGCGTTTGGGCCTGCCAGGTCTGTCAGGCATCCTCCCCCACCATCGCAGCCAACTCACCACCATGTGGTGATCGGTAAAAAGCTCCGCCTCTCTCTTCACCCGAGTGTCCAAAACATAAGACCGCAAATCCGATGGCACAACTACAAAATCGATCATGGAACTGCGGCCTAGGGTGTCCTGGTGCCAAGTGCACATATGGACACCCTTATGTTTGAACTTGGTGTTTGTTATTGGCAATCTGTGACGGGCACAAAAGTCCAATAACAAAACACCACTCGGGTTCAGATCCGGGCGGCCATTCTTCCCAATCATGCCTCTCCAGGTTTCACTGTTGTTGCCAAGATTAGCGTTGAAAGCCCCCAGTAGAACGAGGGAATCACCCGGTGGAGCACTTTCCAGTACTCCCTCGAGTGAATCCAAAAAGGGTGGATACTCTCAGCTGCCATTTGGCGCGTAAGGCCAAACAACAGTCAGGACCCGTCCCCCCACCCGAAGGCGGAGGAAAGCTACCCACTGGTCCACTGGGTTGAACTCCAATGTGCAGGCTTTGAGCCGGGGGGCAACAAGAATTGCCACCCGAGCCCGTCGCCTCTCAACGCAAGCATTATAACTCCAAAACAACAAATGCTAATAATGCTTGGAAAAATGTATCTTTGTTAGTTTTACTAGAATAATAATCTATTGTAAGGTTTGCAGACACAAGTTTGTTTTTTTACTCAATATGACAGTATAACTGTCATACTAAATCCATCCATTTTCTTCCGCTTATCCGAGGTTGGGTTGCGGGGGCAGCAGCCTAAGCAGAGAAGCCCAGACTTCCCTCTCCCCAGCCACTTTGTCCAGCTCTTCTCGGGGGATCCCGAGGCGTTCCCAGGCCAGCCTGAGACATAGTCTTCCCAATGTGTCCTGGGTCTTCCCCGTGGCCTCCTGCCGAGCGGACTTGCCCTAACGAAAAAAGCAATAAAAATGTATTCAAACATGTGAAATGTCTAAAAATGCCTGAAATATTGAATCTATGTGAGTTTTACTAGAATCAGTTGTTTTTGTAAGGTTTGCAAATACAAAAATTTGGTTTTACACATAATAACTGTATAACTGCCACATTCAATATGACAGTTATGTAAACATATTTCCTAAACCACACATGAAAAATGTCTAATAATGCCTGGAAAAAATTATTTTTGTGAGTTTTACTGGAAAAACATAGTTTGTAATGTTTGTAAAGACACAAGTTAGTTTTACTCAAGATGGCAGTATAACTGTCACAATACATATGAAAGTTATATAAACATAATTCCAAAACCAAACATGCATTATGTCTAAAAATACCTGTAAAATTGTATCCATGTGAGTTTTACTAGAATCATTTTTTTTTGTCGTTACTAAATCCATCCATTTTCTTCCGCTTAACCGAGGTCGGGTTGCGGGGGCAGCAGCCTAAACAGAGAAGCCCAGACTTTCCTCTCCCCAGCCACTTCTTCCAGCTCTTCTCGGGGGATCCTGAGGCGTTCCCAGGCCAGCCGGGAGACATAATCTTCCCAATGTGTCCTGGGTCTTCCCCGTGGCCTCCTGCCGGTCAGATTTGCCCTAAACTTCCTTTGGGAGGCGTTCGGGTGGCATCCTGAGCAGATGCCCGAACCACCTCACCTGGCTCCTCTCAATGTGGAGGAGCAGCGCTTTACTCTGAGTTCCTCCCGGGTGACAGAGCTTCTTATCCTATCTCTAAGGGAGGGACCCGCCACCCGGCGGAGGAAACTCAATTTGGCCGCTTGTAGCCGTGATCTTGTCTTTTCGGTCAAAACCATGACCATGGGTGCAGGATGGGAATGTAGATCGACCGGTAAATTTAGAGCTTTTAATTCTTGCTCAGCTCCTTCTTCACCACAATGGATCGATATAGCGTCCTCATTACTGAAGACGCCGCACCGATCCGCCTGTGGATCTCATGATCCACTCTTCCCTCACTCGTGAACAAGACTCCTAGGTACTTGAACTCCTCCACTTGGGGCCATCTATGTATGTGCCATCGCCTCCTCAACCTGGAAATGGCACCCCACCCTTTACCGGGCGAGAACCATGGACTCGGACTTGGAGGTGCTGATTCTCATCCCAGTCGCTTCATACTCGGCCATCCAATGAGAGCTGGAGATCCTGGCCAGTTGAAGCCATCAGGACCACATCATCTGCAAAAAGCAGAGACCTAATCCTGCAACCCTCAAACCGGATCCCCTCAACGCCATGACTGCGCCTAGAAATTCTGTCCATAAAAGTTAACAACAGAATCGGTGACAAAGGGCAGCCTTGGTCCGCCAAGGCTGCCCTTTGTGTGGTTTAGTCCAACCCTCACTGGAAAGAGGTCCGACTTACTGCCGGCAATGCGGACCAAGCTCTGACACTGATCATACAGGGAGCGACCCGCCACAATCAGACAGTCCGATACCCCATACTCTTGTCTTTGAGCCGGGGGGACAACAAGAATTGCCACCCAAGCCTCTCATTGCTTGCAACGCCATAGTGGAAGAGAGTCCAGCCCCTCTCGAGAGAACAGGTTCCTGTGCGTCGAAGTGAGTCCAACTATATCTAGCCGGAACTTCTCCACCTCGCACACCAGCTCAGGCTCCTTCCCTCCCAGCGAGGTGACATTTCACGTCAGAAGAGCTAGCTTATGTAGCCGATGATCGGACCGCCAAGTGCCCTGCCTTCGGCTGCCGCTCAGCTCACACTGCACCCGACCTCTATAACCCAGCCCATGAGTGGTGAGCCCATTGGAGGAGGGAACCACGTTGCTTCATTGAGCTGATCCAGCCAACAGGCCTTCGCCATCGTGACCCACCTCTGGGCCTGGCTCCACAGGGGAGCCACGGTTACCCGCGTCCGGGCGAGGAAAAATCTAGGACCTCGATTTGTACTTTTTATAAAGGTCTTTGAGCTGCTCTTTGTCTGATCCCTCACCTAGGACCTATTTTTCTTGGGAGAGCCTACGAGGGGGCATAGAAGCCCACAGACAGCATAGCTCCTAGGATCAGTGGGACACGCAAACTCTTCTACCACGATAAGGTGGCGGCTCAGGAAGGAGGTTATATAAACATAACTCCAAAAAAAATTGCGAAAAAAGCAATAAAACTGTATTCCAACATAATTCCTAAACCAACAATGCAAATTGTCTAAAAATGCCTGTAATATTAAATCCATGTGAGTTTTACTAGATTCAGTTGTTTTTGTAAGGTTTGCAAATACAAAAATTAAGTTTTACTCTATGACAGTATACTTTAACACTCAATATGACAGTTATTTAAAAATAACTCCTAACTACTTATGCAAAATGGCTAATGATGCCTCAAATAATGCATTCTACGGAGTTTTACTCTAAACACATCCTTTTTTAAATCTTGCAAACACAAAAAGTGTTTTTTACTCAATATGACGGTAATCTTCTTAAAATCCTGAGATAATGCGAAAAAAGCAATAAAAATGTATTCCATCATAATTTCTAAACTAAACATGCAAAATGTGTAAAAATGCCTGTATTATTGAATCCATGTGAGTTTTACTAGAATCAGTTGTTTTTGTAAGGTTTGCAAATAAAAAAAATAGTTTTTTTTCACCATGACAATGTACACTCAATATGACAGTAAATTAAACATAACTCCTAAACTACACATAAAAATGAGCTGATATTGCCTGAAATAATGCATTTTTGTGAGTTTTACTCGAAACATATGCTTTTTTAAGGCTTGCAAACACAAAAAGTAGTTTTTTACTCAATATGACAGTAATGTTCTTAAAATCCTGAGCTAATGCGAAAAAAGCAATAAAAATGTATTCCAACATAATTCCTAAACCAACAATGTAAAATGTCTAAAAATGCCTGTAATATTAAATCCATGTAAGTTTTACTAGAATCAGTTGTTTTAGTAAGGTTTGCAAATACAAAAATTAGGTTTTACTCTGTCAAACTCAATATGACAGTTATTTAATCATAACTCCTAAACTACACATGCAATATGGCTAATAATGCTTGAAATAATGCATCCTTGTGAGTTTTACTCGAAACATATGCTTTTTTAAGGCTTGCAAACACAAAAAGTAGTTTTTTACTCAATATGACAGTAATGTTCTTAAAATCCTGAGATAATGCGAAATAAGCAATAAAAATGTATTCTAACATAATTCCTTAACTAACAATGCAAAATGTCTAAAAATGCCTGTAATAATAAATCCATGTGAGTTTTACTAGAATCAGTTGTTTTTGTAAGGTTTGCAAATACAAAAATTAAGTTTTACTCACTATGACAGTATACTGTCACACTCAATATGACAGTTATTTAAAAAAAACTCCTAACTACACTTGCAAAAAGGCTAATGATGCCTCAAATAATGCATTCTACGGAGTTTTACTCTAAACACATGCTTTTTTAAATCTTGCAAACACAAAAAGTAGTTTTTTACTAAATGGACAGTTATATTCCTAATATCCTGAGATAATGCGAAAAAAGCAATAAAAATGTATTCAATCATATTTCCTAATTTAAACATGCAATATGTGTAAAAATGCCTGTAATATTGAATCCATGTGAGTTTTACTAGAATCAGCTGTGTTTGAAATTTTTGCAAATACAAAAATTAGTTTTTTTTCACCATGACAATGTACACTCAATATGACAGTAAATTAAACATTACTCCTAAACTACACATAAAAATGAGCTAATATTGCCTGAAATAATGCATTCTTGTGAGTTTTACTCGAAACATATGCTTTTTTAAGGCTTGCAAACACAAAAAGTAGTTTTACTCAATATGACAGTTTAATTCCTAAAATCCTGAGATAATGTGAAAAAAGCAATAAAAAATGTATTCCATCATAATTTCTAAACCAAACAGGCAAATTGTCTATATTATATATATATATATATATTGAATGCATGTGAGTTTTACTAGAATCAGTTGTTTTTGTAAGGTTTGCAAATATAAAAAATAGGTTTTACTTACTATGACAGTTATTTAAACTATATGTATCTTGAGTTTTACTAGAAAAAATATATTTTGAATGTTTACCAAAACAAAAGTTAGTTTTTTTTTACTCAATATGGTAGTATAACTGTCATACTAAATCCATCCATTTTCTTCCGCTTATCCGAGGTCGTGTTGCGGGGGCTGCAGCCTAAGCAGAGAAGCCCAGATTTCCCTATCCCCAACTACTTCTTCCAGCTCTTCTCGGGGGATCCCGAGGCGTTCCCAGGCCAGCCAGCTGATATAATCTTCCCAATGTGTCCTGTGTCTTCCCCGTGGCCTCCTGCCGTTTGGACTTGCCTTAACAAAAAAAGCAATACAAATGTATTCAAACACAACTCCTAAACAAAACATGTAAAATGTCTAAAATGCCTTTAATATTGAATCTATGTGAGTTTTACTAGAATCAGTTGTTTTTGTAAGGTTTGCAAATACAAAAATTAGGTTTTACACTTAACTTTATAACTCAATATGTGTGGCAGTTATACTACCACACTCAATATGACAGTTATTTAAACATAACTCCTCAACTACACATGACCATTTTCTAATAATGCATGAAGAAATGTATCTTTATGAGTTTTACTAGTAACATTTTCTTTTGTAAGGTTTGCAAAGACACAAGTTAGTTTTTTTACTCACTTTGACAGTATACTGTCACACTCAATTTCAGTTATTTAAACATAACTCCTAAACCAAACATGCAAAATGGCTAATAATGCCTGTAAAATAGTATCTCTGTGAGTTTTACTGGGAAAACATATTTTGTAAGGTTTGTAAAGACAAGTTTTTTTGTTTTTTTTTACTGAATAAGACAGTATTACTGTAATACTAAATATGAAAGTTGTATAAACACAACTCCAAAACCAAACATGCATTATGTCTAAAAATGCCTGTGATATTGTATCTGTGAGATTTACTAGAATCAATTGTTTTTGTAAGATTTGCAAATACAAAATTTAGGTTTTACTCACTATGACAGTTATTTAAACATAAATCCTAAACAACAAATGCAAATAGCTAATAATGCTTGGAGAACTGTATCTTTGTTATTGAGAGCCTGCTGACCAACCATCTCTGTCTGGACTGGAGCCTGCAGTGCCTCAGACTGGAAGTCTCTCCAGAGAGTGGTGAGGACGGCGGAAAAGATATTCAGGAATCCTCTTTCTCCTATCCAGGAGATCGCAAAAAGCGCTGCCTGACCAGGGCTCAGAAAATTTGCAAAGACTCCTCCCACCCCCACCGAGGACTGTTTTCACTGCTGGACTCTAGAAAGAGGTTCCGCAGCCTCCGAAGCAGAACCTCCAGCTTCTGTAACAGCTTCTTCCCTCAGGCCGTAAGACTCTTGAACGCATTATAATTAAATTATCCCCTCAATTCCCCTCAAAATGGATTAACTTGCTGGAATAAAAAAACACAATATAACATACACCCATAAACGTGGGCGCATGTGGAAAAAGTGCAATATATTTATCTGCACAGTAATCTTTTTATTTATTTATTTATATATATTTAAGTATATTTATTTATTTTATATATATATATTTATATTTATTTATTTATATATGCACCTTATTGCTTTTTTATCCTGCACTACCATGAGCTTATGTAACGAAATTTTGTTATCTGTGCTGTAAAGTTAAAATTTGAATGACAATAAAAAGAAAGTCTAAGTCTTTACCAGAATAATGATCTTTTGTAAGGTTTGCAAAGACACGTTAGTTTTTTTTTTTACCCAATATGACAGTATAACTGTCATACTAAATATGAAAGTTGTAAAAACATAACTCCAAAACCAAACAAGCAATCCGTCTAAAAATGCATGTAATATTGAATCTATGTGAGTTTTACCAGAATCAGGTATTTTGGTAAGGTTTAAAATGACAAAAATTAGGTCATAATGACAGTATTACTGCCACATTCAATATGACAGTTATTTAAACATAACTCCTAAACCACACATGCAAAATGGCTAATAATGCCTGTAGATATGTATCTTTGTGAGTTTTACTATAAAAAAATATATTTTGTAAGGTGTGCAAAGACACAAGTTAGTTTTTTTTACTTAATATGACAGTATAACTGTCATACTAAATCCATCCATTTTCTTCCGCTTATCCGAGGTCGGGTTGCGGGGGCAGCAGCTTACGCAGAGAAGCCCGGACTTCCCTCTCCCAACCACTTCGTCCAGCTCTTCTCGGGGGATCCCGAGGCGTTCCCAGCCCAGCCGGGAGACATAGTCTTCCCAATGTGTCCTGGGTCTTCCCTGTGGCCTCCTGCCCGTCGGACTTGCCCTAATGAAAAAAAACAATAAAAATGTATTCAAACACAACTCTAAACCAAACATGTAAAATGTCTAAAAATGCCTGTAATATTGAATCGATGTGATGTGTATTGTGGTAAGGTTAACATTTACAAAAATTAGGTTTTACTCATAATAACAGTATAACTGCCTTATTCAATTTAACATTTATTTAAACATAACTCCTAAACCACCTTTGTGAGTTTTACTGGAAAAAAATATTTTTTAAGGTTTGTACAGATACAAGTTAGTTTTTTTTATTCAATATGACAGTATTACTGTCATACTAAATATGAAAGTTATATAAACATTACTCCAAAACCAAACATGCATTATGTTTAAAAATGCCTGTAATATTGTATCCATGTGAGTTTTACTAGAATCAGTTTTTTTTTTTTAAGGTTTTCAAATACCAAAATTAGGTTTTATTTACTTTGACAGTTATTTAAACATAACTCCTAAACAACAAATGCAAAATGGCTAATAATGCTTGGAGAAATGTATCTTTGTTTGTTTTACTAGAATGATTATATTTTGTAAAGTTTGCAAAGACACAAGTTAGTTTTTTTTACTTAATATGACAGTATAACTGTCATACTAAATCCATCCATTTTCTTCCGCTTATCCAAGGTCGGGTTGCGGGGGCAGCAGCCGAAGCAGAGAAGCCCAGACTTCCCTCTCCCAAGCCACTTCGTCCAGCTCTTCTCGGGGGATCCTGAGGCGTTCCCAGGCCAGCCGGCTTACATAGTCTTCCCAATGTGTCCTCTGTCTTCCCCGTGGCCTCCTGCTGTTCGGACTTGCCCTAACGAAGAAAGCAATAAAAATGGATTCAAACACAACTCCTAAACCAAATATGTATAATGTCTAAAATGCCTGTAATATTGAATCAATGTGAGTTTTACTAGAAGTGAAGTGAATTATATTTATATAGCGCTTTTCTCTAGTGACTCAAAGCGCTTTACATAATGAAACCCAATATCTAAGTTACATTTAAACCAGTGCGGGTGGCACTGGGAGCAGGTGGGTAAAGTGTCTTGCCCAAGGACACAACAGCAGTGACTAGGATGGCGGAAGCGGGGATCGAACCTGCAACCCTAAAGTTGCTGGCACGGCCGCTCTACCAACCGAGCTATACCGCCCCCTATACAAGTTAGTTTTTTTTATTCAATATGACAGTATTACTGTCATACTAAATATGAAAGTTATATAAACATTACTCCAAAACCAAACATGCATTATGTTTAAAAATGCCTGTAATATTGTATCCATGTGAGTTTTACTAGAATCAGTTGTTTTTGTAAGGTTTGCAAAAACAAAAATTAGGTTTAACACTTAATGACTGTATGACTGCCACACTCAATATGACAGTTATTTAAACATAACTCCTAAACTACACATGAACATTTTCTAATAATGCATGAAGAAATGTATCTTTGTGAGTTTTACTAGAAAAAATATATTTTGTAATGTTTGCAAAGACACAAGTTAGTTTTTTACTTAATATGACAGTATAACTGTCATACTAAATCCATCCATTTTCTTCCTGCTTATCCGAGGTCAGGTTGCGGGGGCAGCAGCCGAAGCAGAGAAGCCCAGACTTTCTTCTCCCCAGCCACTTCGTCCAGCTCTTCTCGGGGGATCCCAGGCGTTTTCAGGCCAGCCAGGAGACATAAATAGATAGATAGATAGATAGATAGATAGATAGATAGATAGATAGATAGATAGATAGATAGATAGATAGATAGTACTTAATTGATTCCTTCAGGAGAGTTCCCTCAGGAAAATTTAAATTCCAGCAGTAGTGTACAAAATTTTAAAAAGTGAAGAGTAAATAATGGGGGTATAAATTGAAACAAAATAGAAACATATTACAATAGAATAAAAATAAAAAGCAACAATGAGAATAAAAATATAACAGTAAAATAAGAATATAACATGAGAAACTAGGCAGTAGTGACCATGTTTTGAAAAAATATTGCACTCTTATTGATTTGCATCCCCTGTCATCCTAGTAGCCCCCTCCCCCCAGAGGAGAGTTGTACAGTCTAATGGCGTGTGGGACAAAGGACAGCCGCCTCAGGAAGTACAGCTCTGTCCTTTCCTGTACAAGTGGTCTGTGCTAACAGTCCAGTCCAGCTTATTGTCCACCCACATCCCAAGGTACTTGAATGATAGTCTTCCCAATGTGTCCTGGGTCTTCCCCCTGGTCTCCTGCCGGTCGGCCTTGCCCTAACGAAAATAGCAATACAAAATGTATTCAAACACAACTCCTAAACCAAACATGTAAAATGTCTAAAAATGCCTGTAAAATTGAATCCATGTTTTACTAGAATCAGTTGTTTTTATTAGGTTTGCAAATACAAAATTAGGTTTTACACATAATGACAGTATAACTGCCACACTCAATATGACAGTTATTTAAACATAACTCCTAAACCACACATGAAAAATGTCTAATAATGCGTGAAGAAATGTATCTTTGTGATTTTTATTAGAAACGTTTTCTTTTGTGAGGTTTGCAAAGACACAAGTTAGTTTGTTTTACTCAATATGACAGTGTAACTGCCACACTCACTATGACAGTTATTTAAACATAACTCCTAAACTCATACTTGCCAACAATGAGACCTCCGATTTCAGGAGGTGGGGGTGGGGAAGGCGTGGTCGGGGGTGGGGTGGGGGCGTGGTTGGGGGTGTGGTTAAGAGGGGAGGAGTATATTTAGAGATAAAATTCACCAAGTCAAGTATTTCATATATATATATATATATATATATATATATATATATATATATATTAAATATATATATATATATATATATATATATATATATATTAAAAAAAAAATATATATATATATATATATATATATATATATATATATATATATATATATATATATACACACACACACATGTATAAGAAAAACTTGACTTTCAGTGAATTCTAGCTATATATATATATATATATATATATATATATATATATATATATAAATAAAATAAATACTTGAATTTCAGTTTTCATTTATTTACACATATACACACACATAACACTCATCTACTCATTGTTGAGTTAAGTGTTGAATTGTCCATCCTTGTTCTATTCTCTGTCACTATTTTTCTAACCATGCTGAACACCCTCTCTGATGATGCATTGCTGTGTGGCACGCACAAAAGTGCTTTCATCAAATGCACGAGAGTCTGGAATTTTCCACCCCTCCTGAGCATGGCCAAAAACCGGTCAATCTTTGCTTCCTGAGGAAGATCTTCACTGCCAAGCACTTGGTACTCCACTACTTCTTCCCGGAGGCTATCCAGGTCCAATCGCAGCTGCGGCTTGGAACTTATAAGCGTGTTTCTTCATCTTACTCGTCGTCGGCGTCGCCATGGCTGTATCTTCCGCGTTCTTCTGCTCCGTCTCCTTGTTGTGTGCGCAGTTGTGCACTGCACTCTCTAAAAGCCCTGGATGTTATTGTCACATATGCATGTACAGTAGATGGCAGTATTGCCCTGTTTAAAGAGTGTCACAACATTGCTGTTTACGGCAGACAAACTGCTTTACGGTAGACGAAAACGTGACTGCTGTTGTTTAGTGTTGTTACCGCGCTAGGAGGACGTTAATGAAACTACCTAACAATAAACCCACATAAGAAACCAAGAACTCGCCCTCGATCATTCTACAGTTATAACGTGATTGGGCAGGCATGCTGTTTATATCGTGGGAAAGCAGACGTGAATACAGGCTGTCCTCACTCAGGTCAGCCTGAATTTCGGGAGATTTTCGGGAGAAAATTTGTCCCGGGAGGTTTTCGGGAAAGGCGCTGAATTTCGGGAGTCTCCTGGAAAATCCAGGAGGCTTGGCAAGTATGCCTAAACTACACATAAAAATGGCTAATAATGCCTGAAATAAGGCATTCTTGTGTGTTTTACTCGAAACATATGCTTTTTTAAGGCTTGCAAACACAAAAAGTATTTGTTTTCCTCAGTATGACAGTAAAGATCTTAAAATCCTGATATAATGCGAAATAAGCAATAACAATGTATTCCATCATAATTCCTACACCAAATAAGCAAAATGTCTAAAAATTCCTGTAATATTGAATCTGTGTGAGTTTTACTAAAATCAGTTGTTTTGGTAAGGTTTACAAATACAAAAATGAGGTTTTACTCTTTATGACAGTTATTTAAACATAACTCCATCCATCCATCCATCCATCCATTTTCTTCCGCTTATCCGAGGTCGGGTCGCGGGGGCTGCAGCCTAAGCAGGGAAGCCCAGACTTTTTTCTCCCCAGCCACTTCGTCCAGCTCCTCCCGGGGGATCCCGGGGCGTTCCCAGGCCAGCCGGGAGAGATAAGCTTCCCGTTTCCTGGGTCTTCCTGGGCCTCCTACCGGTCGGACGTGCCCGAAACACCTCCCTAGGGAGGCGTTCGGGTGGCATCCTGACCAGATGCCCGAACCACCTCATCTGGCTCCTCTCGAAATGGAGGAGCAATGGCTTTACTTTGAGCTCCTCCCGGATGACAGAGCTTCTCACCCTATCTCTAAGGGAGAGCCCCGCCACCCGGCGGAGGAATCTCATTTCGGCCGCTTGTACCCGTGATTTTGTCCTTTCGGCCATGACACAAAGCTCATGACCATAGGTGAGGATGGGAACGTAGATCGACCGGTAAATCGAGAGCTTTGCCTTCCGGCTCAGCTCCTTCTTCACCACAACGGATCAATACAGCGTCCGCATTACTGAAGACGCCGCACCGTTCCGCCTGTCGATCTCACGATCCACCCTTCCCTCACTCGTGAAGAAGACTCTGAGGTCCTTGAACTCCTCCACTTGGGGCAAGATCTCCTCCACCCTTTTCCGGGCGAGAACCATGGACTCGGACTTGGAGGTGCTGATTCACATCCCAGTCACTTCACACTCGTCTGCGAACCGCTACAGTGAGGGCTGAAGATCTTGGCCAGATGAAGCCATCAGGACCACATCATCTGCAAATAGCAGAGACCTAATCCTGCAGACACCAAACCGGATCCCCTCAACGCCCTGACTGCGCCTAGAAATTCTGTCCATAAAGGTTATGAACAGAATCGGTGACAAAGGGCAGCCTTGGCGGAGTCCAACCCTCACTGGAAACGGGTCCGACTTACTGCCGGCAATGCGGACCAAGCTCTGACTCTTGCAAAGGGAGCGAACCGCCACAATAAGACAGTCGTTACCCCATACTCTCTGAGCACTCCCCACAGGACAGAAATGGTCGAATGCCTTCTCCAAGTCCATAAAGCACATGTAGACTGGTTGGGCAAACTCCCATGCACCCTCAAGGACCCTGCCGAGAGTATAAAGCTGGTCCGCAGTTCCACGACCAGGACGTAAACGACACTGTTCCTCCTGAATCTGAGGTTCGACTATCCGGCGTAGCCTCTTCTCCAGTACACATGAATAGACCTTACCGGGAAGACTGAGGAGTGTGATCTCACGATAGTTGAAACACACCCTCTGGTTCCCCTTCTTAAAGAGAAGAACCACCACCCAGGTCTCCCAATCCAGAAGTACCGCCCCCGATGTCCACGCGATGTTGCAGAGTGTTGTCAACCAAGACAGCCCCACAGCATCCAGAGCCTTAAGGAACTCCGGACGGATCTCATCCACCCCCAGGGCGTTGCCATTGAGGAGCTTTTTGACCTCAGCCCCAGAAATAGGAGAGCCCACCACAGATTCCCCAGGCACTGCTTCCTCATAGGAAGACATGTTGGTGGGAATAAGGAGGTCTTCGAAGTACTCCCTCCACCGATCAATAACAGCACCAGTAGAGGTCAGCAGCGCACCATCCTCACCATACACGGTGTTACAGTGCACTGCTCCCCCCCCTTGAGCCGGCGGATGGTGGTCCAGAATCGCTTCGAAGCCGTCTGGAAGTCGTTTTCCGTGGCTTCTCCAAACTCCTCTCATGTCCGAGTTTTTGCCTCTGCGACCGCTGAAGCCGCACTTCGCTTGGTCTGTCGGCTGCCTCTGGAGTCCCATGAGCCAAAAGGACCCGATAGGCTCTTTCTTCAGCTTGACGGCATCCCTCACTGCTGGTGTCCACCAGCGGGTTCTAGGATTAGCGCCACGACAGGCACCAAACTCCTTGCGGCCACAGCTCCAATCAGCCGGCTCGACAAGAGAGGCACGGAACATGGTCCACTCAGACGCAATGTCCAGCGCTTCCCTCGTGACATGGTCAAAGTTCTTCCGGATGCGTTCCCAGCAAACCGTCACAATGCGTTTGGGCCTGCCAGGTCTGTCAGGCATCCTCCCCCACCATCGCAGCCAACTCACCACCATGTGGTGATCGGTAAAAAGCTCCGCCTCTCTCTTCACCCGAGTGTCCAAAACATAAGACCGCAAATCCGATGGCACAACTACAAAATCGATCATGGAACTGCGGCCTAGGGTGTCCTGGTGCCAAGTGCACATATGGACACCCTTATGTTTGAACTTGGTGTTTGTTATTGGCAATCTGTGACGGGCACAAAAGTCCAATAACAAAACACCACTCGGGTTCAGATCCGGGCGGCCATTCTTCCCAATCATGCCTCTCCAGGTTTCACTGTTGTTGCCAAGATTAGCGTTGAAGGCCCCCAGTAGAACGAGGGAATCACCCGGTGGAGCACTTTCCAGTACTCCCTCGAGTGAATCCAAAAAGGGTGGATACTCTGAGCTGCCATTTGGCGCGTAAGGTCAAACAACAGTCAGGACCCGTCCCCCCACCCGAAGGCGGAGGAAAGCTACCCACTGGTCCACTGGGTTGAACTCCAATGTGCAGGCTTTGAGCCGGGGGGCAACAAGAATTGCCACCCGAGCCCGTCGCCTCTCAACGCAAGCATTATAACTCCAAAACAACAAATGCTAATAATGCTTGGAAAAATTTATCTTTGTTAGTTTTACTAGAATAATAATCTATTGTAAGGTTTGCAGACACAAGTTTGTTTTTTTACTCAATATGACAGTATAACTGTCATACTAAATCCATCCATTTTCTTCCGCTTATCCGAGGTTGGGTTGCGGGGGCAGCAGCCTAAGCAGAGAAGCCCAGACTTCCCTCTCCCCAGCCACTTTGTCCAGCTCTTCTCGGGGGATCCCGAGGCGTTCCCAGGCCAGCCTGAGACATAGTCTTCCCAATGTGTCCTGGGTCTTCCCCGTGGCCTCCTGCCGAGCGGACTTGCCCTAACGAAAAAAGCAATAAAAATGTATTCAAACATGTGAAATGTCTAAAAATGCCTGAAATATTGAATCTATGTGAGTTTTACTAGAATCAGTTGTTTTTGTAAGGTTTGCAAATACAAAAATTTGGTTTTACACATAATAACTGTATAACTGCCACATTCAATATGACAGTTATGTAAACTTATTTCCTAAACCACACATGAAAAATGTCTAATAATGCCTGGAAAAAAATATTTTTGTGAGTTTTACTGGAAAAACATAGTTTGTAATGTTTGTAAAGACACAAGTTAGTTTTACTCAAGATGACAGTATAACTGTCACAATACATATGAAAGTTATATAAACATAATTCCAAAACCAAACATGCATTATGTCTAAAAATACCTGTAAAATTGTATCCATGTGAGTTTTACTAGAATCATTTTTTTTTGTCGTTACTAAATCCATCCATTTTCTTCCGCTTAACCGAGGTCGGGTTGCGGGGGCAGCAGCCTAAACAGAGAAGCCCAGACTTTCCTCTCCCCAGCCACTTCTTCCAGCTCTTCTCGGGGGATCCTGAGGCGTTCCCAGGCCAGCCGGGAGACATAATCTTCCCAATGTGTCCTGGGTCTTCCCCGTGGCCTCCTGCCGGTCAGATTTGCCCTAAACTTCCTTTGGGAGGCGTTCGGGTGGCATCCTGAGCAGATGCCCGAACCACCTCACCTGGCTCCTCTCAATGTGGAGGAGCAGCGCTTTACTCTGAGTTCCTCCCGGGTGACAGAGCTTCTTATCCTATCTCTAAGGGAGGGACCCGCCACCCGTCGGAGGAAACTCAATTTGGCCGCTTGTAGCCGTGATCTTGTCTTTTCGGTCAAAACCATGACCATGGGTGCAGGATGGGAATGTAGATCGACCGGTAAATTTAGAGCTTTTAATTCTTGCTCAGCTCCTTCTTCACCACAATGGATCGATATAGCGTCCTCATTACTGAAGACGCCGCACCGATCCGCCTGTGGATCTCATGATCCACTCTTCCCTCACTCGTGAACAAGACTCCTAGGTACTTTAACTCCTCCACTTGGGGCCATCTATGTATGTGCCATCGCCTCCTCAACCTGGAAATGGCACCCCACCCTTTACCGGGCGAGAACCATGGACTCGGACTTGGAGGTGCTGATTCTCATCCCAGTCGCTTCATACTCGGCCATCCAATGAGAGCTGGAGATCCTGGCCAGTTGAAGCCATCAGGACCACATCATCTGCAAAAAGCAGAGACCTAATCCTGCAACCCTCAAACCGGACCCCTCAACGCCATGACTGCGCCTAGAAATTCTGTCCATAAAAGTTAACAACAGAATCGGTGACAAAGGGCAGCCTTGGTCCGCCAAGGCTGCCCTTTGTTTGGTTTAGTCCAACCCTCACTGGAAAGAGGTCCGACTTACTGCCGGCAATGCGGACCAAGCTCTGACACTGATCATACAGGGAGCGACCCGCCACAATCAGACAGTCCGATACCCCATACTCTTGTCTTTGAGCCGGGGGGACAACAAGAATTGCCACCCAAGCCTCTCATTGATTGCAACGCCATAGTGGAAGAGAGTCCAGCCCCTCTCGAGAGAACAGGTTCCTGTGCGTCGAAGTGAGTCCAACTATATCTAGCCGGAACTTCTCCACCTCGCACACCAGCTCAGGCTCCTTCCCTCCCAGCGAGGTGACATTTCACGTCAGAAGAGCTAGCTTATGTAGCCGATGATCGGACCGCCAAGTGCCCTGCCTTCGGCTGCCGCTCCGCTCACACTGCACCCGACCTCTATAACCCAGCCCATGAGTGGTGAGCCCATTGGAGGAGGGAACCACGTTGCTTCATTGAGCTGAGCCAGCCAACAGGCCCTCGCCATCGTGCCCCACCTCTGGGCCTGGCTCCACAGGGGAGCCACGGTTACCCGCGTCCGGGCGAAGAAAAATCTAGGACCTCGATTTGTACTTTTTATAAAGGTCTTTGAGCTGCTCTTTGTCTGATCCCTCACCTAGGACCTATTTTTCTTGGGAGAGCCTACGAGGGGGCATAGAAGCCCACAGACAGCATAGCTCCTAGGATCAGTGGGACACGCAAACTCCTCTACCACGATAAGGTGGCGGCTCAGAAAGGAGGTTATATAAACATAACTCCAAAACCAAACATGCATTATGTCTAAAAATGCCTAAAATATTGTATCTGTGTGACTTTTACTAGAATCGGTTGTTTTTGTAAGGTTTGTAAATACAAACATTTGGTTTTACTCACTATGGTAAATGGGTTATACTTGCATAGCGCTTTTCTACCTTCAAGGTACACAAAGCGCTTTGACACTATTCACACACACATTCACACACAGATGGCGGGAGCTGGCATGCAAGGCCCTAACCACAACCCATCAGGAGCAAGGGTAAAGTGTCTCCCTCAAGGACACAACGGACGTGACGAGGTTGGTAGAAGGTGGGGATCGAACCAAAAACCCTCAAGTTGCTGGAACGGCCACTCTCCCAACTGCGCCACGCCTTCCCCATGTATACTGTCTCTGTCTCTGTATCTGACAGTTATTTAAACATAACTCCGAAACCACACATGCAAAATGGCTAATAAGAGAAATGTATCTTTGTGAGTTTTACTGGAAAAAAATATTTTGTAAGGTTTGCAAAGACACAAGTCATACTAAATATGAAAAGTTATAAACCTAACTCCAAAACCAAACCTGCATTATGTCTAAAAATGCCTGTAATATTGTATCTTTGTGAATTTTACTAGAATCAGAAGGTTTATAAGGTTTAAAAATACAACAATTATGTTTACTCATGACAGTGTAACTGCCACACGCAATATGACAGTTATTTAAAAACTCCTAATCCACACAAGCAAAATGGCTATTGATGCCTGGAATAATGCATCCTTGGGAGTTTTACTCAAAACATATGCTTTTTTAAATCTTGCAAACACAAAAAGTAGTTTTTTACTCAATATGACAGTATCCATCCATCCATTTCCTACCGCTTATTCCCTTTGGGGTCGCGGGGGGCGCTGGAGCCTATCAAATGTTCTTAAAATCCTGAGATAATGCGAAAAAAGCAAAGAAAAATGTATTCCATTATAATTCCTAAACCAAACATGCAAAATGTGTAAAAATGCCTGTAATCTTGAATCAATCCATGTGAGTTTTACTAGAATCAGTTGTGTTTGAAAGGTTTGCAAATAGAAAAATTAGGTTTTTTTCACCATGACAAAGTACACTCAATATGACAGTAAATTAAACATAACACCTAAACTACACATAAAAATGAGCTAATATTGCCTGAAATAATGCATTCTTGTGAGTTTTACTCGAAACATATGCTTTTTTAAGGCTTGCAAACACAAAAAGTATTTTTTTACTCAATATGACAGTAATGTTCTTAAAATCCTGAGCTAATGCGAAAAAAGCAATAAAAATGTATTCCAACATAATTCCTAAACCAACAATGTAAAATGTCTAAAAATGCCTGTAATATTAAATCCATGTAAGTTTTACTAGAATCAGTTGTTTTAGTAAGGTTTGCAAATACAAAAATTAGGTTTTACTCTGTCAAACTCAATATGACAGTTATTTAATCATAATTCCTAAACTACACATGTAATACGGCTAATAATGCTTGAAATAATGCATCCTTGGGAGTTTTCCTCGAAACCTATGCTTTTTTTTAAGGCTTGCAAACACAAAAAGTAGTTTTTTACTCAATATGACAGTAATGTTCTTAAAATCCTGAGCTAATGCGAAAAAAGCAATAAAAATGTATTCCAACAAAATTCCTAAACCAACAATGCAAAATGTCTAAAAATGCCTGCAATATTAAATCCATGTAAGTTTTACTAGAATCAGTTGTTTTAGTAAGGTTTGCAAATACATAAATTAGGTTTTACTCTGTCAAACTCAATATGACAGTTATTTAATCATAATTCCTAAACTACACATGTAATACGGCTAATAATGCTTGAAATAATGCATCCTTGGGAGTTTTCCTCGAAACCTATGCTTTTTTTAAGGCTTGCAAACACAAAAAGTGTTTTTTACTCAATATGACGGTAATCTTCTTAAAATCCTGAGATAATGCGAAAAAAGCAATAAAAATGTATTCCATCATAATTTCTAAACTAAACATGCAAAATGTGTAAAAATGCCTGTATTATTGACTCCATGTGAGTTTTACTAGAATCAGTTGTTTTTGTAAGGTTTGCAAATAAAAAAAATAGTTTTTTTTCACCATGACAATGTACACTCAATAGGACAGTAAATTAAACATAACTCCTAAACTACACATAAAAATGAGCTAATATTGCCTGAAATAATGCATTCTTGTGAGTTTTACTCGAAACATATGCTTTTTTAAGGCTTGCAAACACAAAAAGTAGTTTTTTACTCAATATGACAGAAATGTTCTTAAAATCCTGAGATAATGCGAAAAAAGCAATAAAAATGTTTTCCAACAAAATTCCTAAACCAACAATGCAAAATGTCTAAAAATACCTGTAATATTAAATCCATGTGAGTTTTACAAAAATCAATTGTTTTTGTAAGGCTTACAAATACAAAAATTAAGTTTTACTCACTATGACAAGTATACTGTCACACTCAATATGACACTTATTTAAAAATAACTCCTAACTACACTTGCAAAAAGGCTAATGATGCCTCAAATAATGCATTCTACGGAGTTTTACTCTAAACACATGCTTTTTTAAATCTTGCAAACACAAAAAAATAGTTTTTTACTCAATGGACAGTTATATTCCTAATATCCTGAGATAATGCAAAAAAAGCAATAAAAATGTATTCAATCATATTTCCTAATTTAAAAATGCAATATGTGTAAAAATGCCTGTAATATTGAATCCATGTGAGTTTTACTAGAATCAGCTGTGTTTGAAATTTTTGCAAATACAAAAATTAGTTTTTTTTCACCATGACAATGTACACTCAATATGACAGTAAAATAAACATTACTCCTAAACTACAAAGAAAAATCAGCTAATATTGCCTGAAATAATGCATTCTTATGAGTTTTACTCGAAACATATGCTTTTGTAATGCTTGCAAACACAAAAAGTAGTTTTTTACTCAATATGACAGTAATGTTCTTAAAATCCTGAGATAATGCGAAAAAAAGCAATAAAAATGTATTCCAACATAATTCCTAAACCAACAATGCAAATTGTCTAAAAATACCTGTAATATTAAATCTATGTGAGTTTTACTAGAATCAGTTGTTTTTGTAAGGTTTGCAAATACAAAAATTAAGTTTTACTCTTTGACAGTATACTTTCACACTCAATATGACAGTTATTTAAAAATAACTCCTAACTACAGATGCAAAAAGGCTAATGATGCCTCAAATAATGCATTCTACGGAGTTTTACTCTAAACACATCCTTTTTTAAATCTTGCAAACACAAAAAGTGTTTTTTACTCAATATGACGGTAATCTTCTTAAAATCCTGAGATAATGCGAAAAAAGCAATAAAAATGTATTCCATCATAATTTCTAAACTAAACATGCAAAATGTGTAAAAATGCCTGTATTATTGAATCCATGTGAGTTTTACTAGAATCAGTTGTTTTTGTAAGGTTTGCAAATAAAAAAAAAATTTTTTTTCCACCATGACAATGTACACTCAATATGACAGTATATTAAACATAACTCCTAAACTACACATACAAAAGAGCTGATATTGCCTGAAATAATGCATTCTTGTGAGTTTTACTCGAAACATATGCTTTTTTAAGGCTTGCAAACACAAAAAGTAGTTTTTTACTCAATATGACAGTAATGTTCTTAAAATCCTGAGATAATGCGAAACAAGCAATAAAAATGTATTCTAACATAATTCCTTAACCAACAATGCAAAATGTCTAAAAATGCCTGTAATAATAAATCCATGTGAGTTTTACTAGAATCAGTTGTTTTTGTAAGGTTTTCAAATACAAAAATTAAGTTTTACTCACTATGACAGTATACTGTCACACTCAATATGACAGTTATTTAAAAATAACTCCTAACTACACTTGCAAAAAGGCTAATGATGCCTCAAATAATGCATTCTACGGAGTTTTACTCTAAACACATGCTTTTTTAAATCTTGCAAACACAAAAAGTAGTTTTTTACTCAATGGATTAAAAAAAATTAGTTTTTTTTCACCATGACAATGTACACTCAATATGACAGTAAATTAAACATTACTCCTAAACTACACATAAAAATGAGCTAATATTGCCTGAAATAATGCATTCTTGTGAGTTTTACTCGAAACATATGCTTTTTTAAGGCTTGCAAACACAAAAAGTAGTTTTACTCAATATGACAATTTAATTCCTAAAATCCTGAGATAATGTGAAAAAAGCAATAAAAAATGTATTCCATCATAATTTCTAAACCAAACAGGCAAATTGTCTAAAAATAACTGTAATATTGAATGCATGTGAGTTTTACTAGAATCGGTTGTTTTTGTAAGGTTTGCAAATAAAAAAATAGGTTTTACTTACTATGACAGTTATTTAAACTATATGTATCGTTGTGAGTTTTACTAGAAAAAATATATTTTGAATGTTTACAAAAACAAAAGTTAGTTTTTTTTTACTCAATATGGTAGTATAACTGTCATACTAAATCCATCCATTTTCTTCCGCTTATCCGAGGTCGTGTTGCGGGGGCTGCAGCCTAAGCAGAGAAGCCCAGACTTCCCTATCCCCAGCTACTTCGTCCAGCTCTTCTCGGGGGATCCCGAGGCGTTCCCAGGCCAGCCAGCTGATATAAACTTCCCAATGTGTCCTGTGTCTTCCCCGTGGCTTCCTGCCGTTTGGACTTGCCTTAACAAAAAAAGCAATACAAATGTATTCAAACACAACTCCTAAACAAAACATGTAAAATGTCTAAAATGCCTTTAATATTGAATCTATGTGAGTTTTACTAGAATCAGTTGTTTTTGTAAGGTTTGCAATTACAAAAATTAGGTTTTACACTTAACTTTATAACTCAATATGTGTGGCAGTTATACTACCACACTCAATATGACAGTTATTAAACATAACTCCTCAACTACACATGACCATTTTCTAATAATGCATGAAGAAATGTATCTTTATGAGTTTTACTAGTAACATTTTCTTTTGTATGGTTTGCAAAGACACAAGTTAGTTTTTTTTCCTCACTTTGACAGTATACTGTCACACTCAATTTCAGTTATTTAAACATAACTCCTAAACCACACATACAAAATGGCTAATAATGCCTGTAGAAATGTATCTTTGTGAGTTTTAATGGAAAACAATATTTTGTAAGGTTTGTAAAGACACAAGTTAGGTTTTTTTTACTCAATATAACAGTATAACTGTCGAACTATATATGAAAGTTATATAAACATAACTTCAAAACTACACATGAACATTTTCTAATAATGCATGAAGAAATGTATCTCTGAGTTTTACTCGTAACATTTTCTTTTGTAAGGTTTGCAAACACACAAGTTAGTTTTTTTTACTCACTTTGACAGTATACTGTCACACTCAATATCAGTTATTTAAACATAACTCCTAAACCAAACATGCAAAATGGCTAATAATGCCTGTAAAAATGTATCTCTGTGAGTTTTACTGGGAAAACATATTTTGTAAGGTTTGTAAAGACACGTTAGTTGTTTTTTTTACTGAATAAGACAGTATTACTGTAATACTAAATATGAAAGTTGTATAAACACAACTCCAAAACCAAACATGCATTATGTCTAAAAATGCCTGTGATATTGTATCTGTGAGTTTTACTAGAATCAATTGTTTTTGTAAGATTTGCAAATACAAAATTTAGGTTTTACTCACTATGACAGTTATTTAAACATAAATCCTAAACAACAAATGCAAATAGCTAATAATGCTTGGAGAACTGTATCTTTGTTATAGAGAGCCTGCTGACCAACCATCTCTGTCTGGACTGGAGCCTGCAGTGCCTCAGACTGGAAGTCTCTCCAGAGAGTGGTGAGGACGGCGGAAAAGATATTCAGGAATCCTCTTCCTCCTATCCAGGAGATCGCAAAAAGTGTTGCCTGACCAGGGCTCAGAAAATGTGCAAAGACTCCTCCCACCCCCACCAAGGACAGTTTTCACTGCTGGACTCTAGAAAGAGGTTCCGCAGCCTCCGAAGCAGAACCTCCAGCTTCTGTTACAGCTTCTTCCCTCAGGCCGTTAGACTCTTGAACGCATCATAATTAAATTATCTCCTCAACTCCCCTCAAAATGAATTAACTCGCTGGAATGAAAAAAACAATGTAACATACACCCATAAACGTGGGCGCATGTGGTAAAAGTGCAATATATTTATCTGCACAGTAATCTATTTATCTATTTATATCTATTTATATTTATTTATTTATTATATATATATATTTATATATTATTTATATTTATTTATTTATATATGCACCTTAATGCTTTTTTATCCTGCACTACCATGAGCTTATGTAACGACATTTTGTTATTTGTGCTGTAAAGTTCAAATTTGAATTAAATAAAAAGAAAGTCTAAGTCTTTACCAGAATAATGATCTTTTGTATGGTTTGCAAAGACACAAGTTAGTTTTTTTTTACTCAATATGACAGTATAACTGTCATACTAAATATGAAAGTTGTAAAAACATAACTCCAAAACCAAACAAGCAATCCGTCTAAAATTGCATGTAATATTGAATCTATGTGAGTTTTACCAGAATCAGGTATTTTGGTAAGGTTTACAATTACAAAAATTAGGTTTTACTCACAGTATACCTGCCACATTCAATTTGACATTTATTTAAACATAACTCCTAAACCACACATGCACAATGGCTAATAATACCTGGGGAAATGTCTCTTTGTGAGTTTTACTAGAAAAAATATATTTTGTAAGGTTTGTAAAGACACGTTAGTTTTTTTTTACTCATTATATCTAAAAATGCCAGCAATATCTGTGTGAGTTTTACTAGAATCAGTTGTTTTTGAAAGGTTTGAAAATACAAAATGTAGGTTTTACTCACTATGACAGTTATTTAAACATAACTCCTAAACAACAAATGCAAAATATCTAATAATGCTTGGAGAGATGTATCTTTGTTATAGAGAGCCTGCTGACCAACAACATCTCTGTCTGGACTGGAGCCTGCAGTGCCTCAGACTGGAAGTATCTCCAGAGAGTGGTGTGGACGGCAGAAAAGATCATCAGGACTCCTCTTCCTCCTATCCAGGAGATCGCAAAAAGTGTTGCCTGACCAGGGCTCAGAAAATGTGCAAAGACTCCTCCCACCCCCACCAAGGACAGTTTTCACTGCTGGACTCTAGAAAGAGGTTCCGCAGCCTCCGAAGCAGAACCTCCAGCTTCTGTTACAGCTTCTTCCCTCAGGCCGTTAGACTCTTGAACGCATCATAATTAAATTATCTCCTCAACTCCCCTCAAAATGAATTAACTCGCTGGAATGAAAAAAACAATGTAACATACACCCATAAACGTGGGCGCATGTGGAAAAAGTGCAATATATTTATCTGCACAGTAATCTATTTATCTATTTATATCTATTTATATTTATTTATTTATTATATATATATATTTATATATTATTTATATTTATTTATTTATATATGCACCTTAATGCTTTTTTATCCTGCACTACCATGAGCTTATGTAACGACATTTTGTTATCTTTGCTGTAAAGTTCAAATTTGAATTAAATAAAAAGAAAGTCTAAGTCTTTACCAGAATAATGATCTTTTGTAAGGTTTGCAAAGACACAAGTTAGTTTTTTTTACTCAATATGACAGTATAACTGTCATACTAAATATGAAAGTTGTAAAAACATAACTCCAAAACCAAACAAGCAATCCGTCTAAAAATGCATGTAATATTGAATTTATATGAGTTTTACCAGAATCAGGTATTTTGGTAAGGTTTACAATTACAAAAATTAGGTTTTACTCATGACAGTATACCTGCCACATTCAATTTGACATTTATTTAAACATAACTCCTAAACCACACATGCACAATAGCTAATAATACCTGGGGAAATGTCTCTTTGTGAGTTTTACTAGAAAAAATATATTTTATAAGGTTTTTAAAGACACAAGTTAGTTTTTTTTACTCAATATAACAGTATAGCTGTCATACTATATATGAAAGTTATATAAACATTACTCCAAAACCAAACATGTATTATGTCTAAAAATGCCTGTAATATTGTATCTGTGTGAGTTTTACTAGAATCAGTTGTTTTTGTAAGGTTTTCAAATACCAAAATTATTTAAACATAACTCCTAAACAACAAATGCAAAACAGCTAATAATGCTTGGAGAGATGTATCTTTGTTATAGAGAGCCTGTTGACCAACAGCATCTCTGTCTGGACTGGAGCCTGCAGTGCCTCAGACTGGAAGTATCTCCAGAGAGTGGTGAGGACGGCGGAAAAGATCATCAGGACTCCTCTTCCTCCTATCCAGGAGATCGCAAAAAGTGCTGCCTGACCAGGGCTCAGAAAATTTGCAAAGACTCCTCCCACCCCCACCAAGGACAGTTTTCACTGCTGGACTCTAGAAAGAGGTTCCGCAGCTTCCGAAGCAGAACCTCCAGGTTCTGTAACAGCTTCTCCCTCAGGCCGTAAGACTCTTGAACGCATCATAATTAAATTATCTCCTCAACTCCCCTGAATTAACTCGCTGGAATAAAAAAAAACAAGACAACATTCATCCATAAACTTGGGTGCATGTAAAAAAGTGCAATATATTTATTTGCACAGTAATCTATTTATCTATTTATATATATGTATTATATATATATATATATATATATATATATATAGATAGATATATATATATATATATATATATATATATATATATATATATATATATATATATATATATATATATATATATATATATATATATATATATATATAGATATATATATATTATTTATATATTATTTATATATATTTATTTATCGAAATATGCACCTTATTGCTTTTTTATCCTGCACTACGACATTTCGTTCTTATCTGTGCTGTAAAGTTCAAATTTGAATGACAATAAAAAGAAAGTCGAAGTCTTTACTAGAATAACGATCTTTTGTAAGGTTTGCAAAGACACAAGTTAGTTTTTTTTTTACTCAATGGTAATATACAGTATAACTGTCATACTAAATATGAAAGTTGTATAAACATAACTCCAAAACCAAACATGCAATCCGTCTAAAAATGCATGTAATATTGAATCTATGTGAGTTTTACCAGAATCAGGTATTTTGGTAAGGTTTACAATTACAAAAAACTCATAATGACAGTATAACTGCCACATTCAATTTGACATTTATTTAAACATAACTCCTAAACCACACATGCACAATGGCTAATAATGCCTGGAAAAATGTCTCTTTGTGAGTTTTACTGGAAAAAAAATATTTCGTAATGTTTGTACCGACACAAGTTAGTTTTTTTAACTCAATATCACAGTGTTACTGTCATACTAAATATGAAAGTTATATAAACATAACTCCAAAACCAGAGGTGGGTAGTAACGCGCTACATTTACTCCGTTACATCTACTTGAGTAACTTTTGGGATAAATTGTACTTCTAAGAGTAGTTTTAATGCAACATACTTTTACTTTTACTTGAGTATATTTATAGAGAAGAAACGCTACTTTTACTCCGCTACTTTTATCTACATTCAGCTCGCTACTCGCTACTAATTTTAATCGATCTGTTAATGCACGCTTTGTTTGTTTTGGTCTGTCATAGTGCCTGCGTTTCAACAAATACAGTCACTGGTGACGTTCACTCCGTTCCACCAATCAGATGCAGTCACTGGTGACGTTGGACCAATCAAACAGAGCCAGGTGGTCACATGACCTGACTTAAACAAGTTGAAAAACTTATTGGTGTGTTACCATTTAGTGGTCAATTGTACGGAATATATACTGTACTGTGCAATCTACTAATAAAAGTTTCAATCAATCAATCAAAAGTGTGAAGGAAAAAAGACCCTTTTTTATTTCAACCGTATATCCCGTCAAAAGCCTAAAGACTGACTGCACAGTTCCTGTCTTCACAATAAAAGTGCCGCTCCATCACGCCTGCGCTTTCAAAACAAGAGTCTCCGAAAGCCAGCGCAAACAAGCTAGCAAGCTACGGAGTGTGCCGCCAATGTATTTCTTGTAAAGTGTATAAAAACGAATATGGAAGCTGGACAAATAAGATGCCAAAAACCAACCACTTTCATGTGGTATTAGACAGCAAGGAGGAACTTTATTTCTCCTCCATTTGAAAACGTGGACGCTATCAGCACTACTGTCTGATTACAGTCAATGCAAGTCATCAGAATCAGGTAATACACCAACTTATATTCTTGTCTTCATGAAAGAAAGGAATCTATATGTGTTAAACATGCATGTATATTCATTAAAACACCTTTAACATGTAAACAAAAACGGCAAAATAAATAAATATAAATTATATACTGTATATATATATATATATATATATATATATATATATATATATATATATATATATATATATGTATATATGTATATATATATATATATATATATGTGTATATATATATATATATATATAAATGTATGACCCTGGATTTCAGGAAACAGAGTGGACCGACACCAGCAGATGACATGGCACCCCAAACCATCACCCAACCATGCAAATTTTGCATTTCCTTTGGAAATCGAGGTCCCAGAGTCTGGAGGAAGACAGGAGAGGCACAGGATCCACATTGCCTGAAGTCTAGTGTAAAGTTTCCACCATCAGTGATGGTTTGGGGTGCCATGTCATCTGCTGGTGTCGGTCCACTCTGTTTCCTGAGATCCAGGGTCAACGCAGCCGTCTACCAGCAAGTTTTAGAGCACTTCATGCTTCCTGCTGCTGACCTGCTCTATGGAGATGGAGATTTCAAGTTCCAACACGACTTGGCGCCTGCACACAGCGCAAAATCTACCCGTGCCTGGTTTAAGGACCATGGTATTTCTGTTCTAAATTGGCCCGCCAACTCCCCTGACCTTAGCCCCATAGAAAATCTGTGGGGTATTGTGAAAAGGAAGATGCAGAATGCCAGACCCAAAAACGCAGAAGAGTTGAAGGCCACTATCAGAGCAACCTGGGCTCTCATAACACCTGAGCAGTGCCAGAAACTCTTCGACTCCATGCCACGCCGCATTAACGCAGTAATTGAGGCAAAAGGAGCTCCAACCAAGTATTGAGTATTGTACAAGCTCATATTTTTCATTTTCATACTTTTCAGTTGGCCAACATTTCTAAAAATCCCTTTTTTGTATTAGCCTTAAGTAATATTCTAATTTTGTGACACACGGAATTTTGGATTTTCATTTGTTGCCACTTCAAATCATCAAAATTAAATGAATTAAACATTTGAATGCATCAGTCTGTGTGCAATGAATAAATATAATGTACAAGTTACACCTTTTGAATGCAATTACTGAAATAAATCAAGTTTTTCAAAATATTCTAATTTACTGGCTTTTACCTGTATGTGTGTATGTATATATATATATATATATATATATATATATATATATATATATATATGTGTGTGTGTGTGTGTGTGTGTGTGTGTGTGTGTATATATATATATATATATATATATATATATATATATATATATATATATATATATATATATATATATATATATATATGATATGTGTGTGTATGTTACTCATCAGTTACTCAGTACTTGAGTAGTTTTTTCACAACATACTTTTTACTTTTACTCAAGTAAATATTTGGGTGACTACTCCTTACTTTTACTTGAGTAATACATCTCTAAAGTAACAGTACTCTTACTTGAGTACAATTTCTGGCTACTCTACCCACCTCTGTCCAAAACCAAACATGCATTATCTCTAAAAATGCCTGTAATTTTGTATCCATGTGAGTTTTGCTAGAATCAGTTGTTTTTGTAAGGTTTGCAAATACAAAATATGGGTTTTACTCACAGTATACTGTCACAGTCAATCAGACACTTATTTAAACATAACTCCTAAACCACACATGCAAAATGGCTAATAATGCCTGGAGAAATATCTCTTCGTGAGTTTTGCAGGAAAAAAAATATTTTGTAAGGTTTGTAAAGACACAAGTTAGTTTTTATTACTCAATATGACAGTATTACTGTAATACTAAATATAAAAGTTATATAAACACAACTCCACAATCAAAGATGCATTATGTCTAAAAATGCCTGCAATATTATATCCATGTGAGTTTTACTAGAATCAGTTGTTTTTGTAAGGTTTGCAAATACAAAAAATAGGTTTTACTCACTATGACAGTTATTTAAACATAACTCCTAAACAACAAATGCAAAATGGCTAATAATGCTTAGAGAAATGTATCTTTGTTAGATTTACTAAAACAATGATCTTTTGTATGGTTTGCAAAGACACAAGTTTGTTTTTTGTACTCAATATGATAGTATAACTGTTATACTAAATATGAAAGTTGTATAAACATAACCCCAAAACCAAACATGTAATCTGTCTAAAAATGCCTGTAATATTGAATCTTTGTGAGTTTTACCAGAATCAGGTATTTTGGTAAGGTTTACAATTACAAAAATTAGGTCATAATGACAGTTTTACTGCCACATTCAATATGACAGTTATTTAAACATAACTCCTAAACCACACATGTAAAATGGCTAATAATGCCTGTAGATATGTATCTTTATGAGTTTTACTAGAAACAATATATTTTGTAAGGTGTGCAAAGACACAAGATAGTTTTTTTTACTTAATATGACAGTATAACTGTCATACTAAATCCATCCATTTTCTTCCGCTTATCCGAGGTCGGGTTGCGGGGGCAGCAGCCTAAGCAGAGAAGCCCGGACTTCGCTCTCCCCAACCACTTCGTCCAGCTCTTCTCGGGGGATCCCGAGGCGTTCCCAGCCCAGCCGGAAGACATAGTCTTCCCAATGTGTCCTGGGTCTTCCCCGCGGCCTTCTGCCCGTCGGACATGCCCTAATGAAAAAAGCAATAAAAATGTATTCAAACACAACTCTAAACCAAACATGTAAAATGTCTAAAAATGCCTGTAATATTGAATCTATGTGAGTTTTACCAGAATCAGGTATTGTGGTAAGGTTAACATTTACAAAAAATAGGTTTTACTCATAATAACAGTATAACTGCCACATTCAATTTGACATTTATTTAAACATAACTCCTAAACCACATGTGCACAATGGCTTATAATGCCTGGAGAAATGTCTCTTTGTGAGTTTTACTGGAAAAAAATATTTTTTAAGGTTTGTACAGATACAAGTTAGTTTTTTTTATTCAATATGACAGTATTACTGTCATACTAAATATGAAAGTTATATAAACATTACTCCAAAACCAAACATGCATTATGTCTAAAATGCCTGTGATATTGTATCAATGTGAGTTTTAGTAGAATCATTTGTTTTCATAAGGTTTGCAATTACAAAATATGGGTTTTACTCACTATGACAGTATACTGTCAAACTCAATCTGACGGTTCTTTAAACATAAGTCCTAAACCACACATCCAAATGGCTAATAATGCCTTAGTTATGTATCTTTGTGAGCTTTACTAGAAAAAATATATTTTTTAATGTTTGCAATGACACAAGTTAGTTTTTTACTTAATATGACAGTATAACTGGCATACTAAATCCATCCATTTTCTTCCTGCTTATCCGAGGTCAGGTTGCAGGGGCAGCAGCCTAAGCAGAGAAGCCCAGACTTTCCTCTCCCCAGCCACTTTGTCCAGCTCTTCTCGGGGGATCCCAAGGCGTTTTCAGGCCAGCCAGGAGACATAAATAGATAGATAGATAGATAGATAGATAGTACTTTATTGATTCCTTCAGGAGAGTTCCCTCAGGAAAATTTAAATTCCAGCAGTAGTGTACAAAATTGTAAAAAGTGAAAAGTAAATAATGGGGGTATAAATTTAAACAAAATAGAAACATATTACAATAGAATAAAAATAAAAAGCAACAATGAGAATAAAAATATAACAGTAAAATAAGAATATAACAAGAGAAACTAGGCAGTAGTGACCATGTTTTGAAAAAATATTGCACTCTTATTGATTTGCATCCCCTGTCATCCTAGTAGCCCCCCTCCCCCCAGAGAAGAGTTGTACAGTCTAATGGCGTGTGGGACAAAGGACAACCGCCTCAGGAAGTACAGCTCTGTCCTTTCCTGTACAAGCGGTCTGTGTTAACAGTCCAGTCCAGCTTATTGTCCACCCACACCCCAAGGTACTTGAATGATCGTCTTCCCAATGTGTCCTGGGTCTTCCCCGTGGCCTCCTGCCGGTCGGCCTTGCCCTAACGAAAATAGCAATAAAAAATGTATTCAAACACAACTCCTAAACCAAACATGTAAAATGTCTAAAAATGCCTGTAAAATTGAATCTATGTTTTACTAGAATGAGTTGTTTTTATAAGGTTTGCAAATACAAAATTAGGTTTTACACATAATGACAGTATAACTGCCACACTCAATATGACAGTTATTTAAACATAACTCCTAAACCACACATGAAAAATGTCTAATAATGCGTGAAGAAATGTATCTTTGTGATTTTTATTAGAAACGTTTTGTTTTGTGAGGTTTGCAAAGACACAAGTTAGTTTTTTTTACTCAATATCTGTGACGAGCACAAAAGTCCAATAACAAAACACCACTCGGGTTCAGATCCGGGCGGCCATTCTTCCCAATCACCCCTCTCCAGGTTTCACTGTTGTTGCCAAGATGAGCGTTGAAGGTCCCCAGTAGAACGAGGGAATCACCCGGTGGAGCACTTTCCAGTACTCCCTCCAGTGAATCCAAAAAGGGTGGGTACTCTGAGCTGCAGTTTGGCGCGTAAGGCCAAACAACAGTCAGGACCCGTCCCCCCACCCGAAGGCGGAGGAAAGCTACCCACTGGTCCACTGGGTTGAACTCCAACGTGCAGGCTTTGAGCCGGGGGGCAACAAGAATTGCCACCCGAGCCCGTCGCCTCTCAACGCAAGCATTATAACTCCAAAACAAGAAATGCTAATAATGCTTGGAAAAATGTATCTTTGTTAGTTTTACTAGAATAATAATCTTTTGTAAGGTTTGCAGACACAAGTTGTTGTTTTTTTAACTCAATATGACAGTATAACTGTCATAATAAATATGAAAGTTGTATAAACATATCTCCAAAACCAAACATGCAATCCATCTAAAGATGCCTGTAATATTGAATCTATGAAAAATAGTTTTTTTTACTCATTATGACAGTATAACTGTCATACTAAATCCATCCATTTTCTTCCGCTTATCCGAGGTCGGGTTGCGGGGGCAGCAGCCTAAGCAGAGAAGCCCAGACTTCCCTCTCCCCAGCCACTTTGTCCAGCTCTTTTCGGGGGATCCCGAGGTGTTCCCAGGCCAGCCTGAGACATAGTCTTCCCAATGTGTCCTGGGTCTTCCCCGTGGCCTCCTGCCGATCGGACTTGCCGTAACGAAAAAAGCAATAAAAATGTATTCAAACATGTGAAATGGCTAAAAATGCCTGTAATATTGAATCGATGTGAGTTTTACTAGAATCAGTTGTTTTTGTAAGGTTTGCAAATACAAAAATTTGGTTTTACACATAATAACAGTGCAACTGCCACAATCAATATGACAGTTATTTAAACATATTTCCTAAACCACACATGAAAAATGTCTAATAATGCCTGGAAAAAATTATTTTTGTGAGTTTTACTGGAAAAACATAGTTTGTAATGTTTGTAAAGACACAAGTTAGTTGTACTCAAGATGACAGTATAACTGTCATAATACATATGAAAGTTATATAAACATAATTCCAAACATGCATTATGTCTAAAAATACCTGTAAAATTGTATCCATGTGAGTTTTACTAGAATCTTTTTTTTTTGTCGTTACTAAATCCATCCATTTTCTTCCGCTTAACCGAGGTCGGGTTGCGGGGGCAGCAGCCTAAACAGAGAAGCCCAGACTTCCCTCTCCCCAGCCACTTCTTCCAGCTCTTCTCGGGGGATCCTGAGGCGTTCCCAGGCCAGCCGGGAGACATAATCTTCCCAATGTGTCCTGGGTCTTCCCCGTGGCCTCCTGCCGGTCGGACTTGCCCTAAACACCTCCCTCGGGAGGCGTTCGGGTGGCATCCTGAGCAGATGCCCGAACCACCTCATCTGGCTCCTCTCAATGTGGAGGAGCAGCGCTTTACTTTGAGTTCCTCCCGGATGACAGAGCTTCTTATCCTATCTCTAAGGGAGAGACCCGCCACCCGGCGGAGGAAACTCAATTTGGCCGCTTGTACCCGTGATCTTGTATTTTCGGTCAAAACCATGACCATGGGTGCAGGATGGGAATGTAGATCGACCGGTAAATTTAGAGCTTTTAATTCTGGCTCAGCTCCTTCTTCACCACAATGGATCGATATAGCGTCCTCATTACTGAAGACGCCGCACCGATCCGCCTCACTCGTGAACAAGACTCCTAGGTACTTGAACTCCTCCACTTGGGGCCATCTACTATGTGCCATCGCCTCCTCAACCTGGAAATGGCACCCCACCCTTTACCGGGCGAGAACCATGGAGGTGCTGATTCTCATCCCAGTCGCTTCATACTCGGCCATCCAATGAGAGCTGGAGATCCTGGCCACTTAAGCCATCAGGACCACATCAACTGCAAAAAGCAGAGACCTAATCCTGCAACCACCAAACCGGATCCCCTCAACGCCATGACTGCAATTCTGTCCATAAAAGTTAATAACAGAATCGGTGACAAAGGGCAGCCTTGGTCCGCCAAGGCTGCCCTTTGTGTGGTTTAGTCCAACCCTCACTGGAAAGAGGTCCGACTTACTGCCGGCAATGCGGACCAAGCTCTGACACTGATCATACAGGGAGCGACCCGCCACAATCAGACAGTCCGATACCCCATACTCTTGTCTTTGAGCCGGGGGGACAACAAGAATTGCCACCCCAGCCTCTCATTGCTTGCAACGCCATAGTGGAAGAGAGTCCAGCCCCTCTCGAGAGAACAGGTTCCTGTGCGTCGAAGTGAGTCCAACTTTATCGAGCCGGAACTTCTCCACCTCGCACACCAGCGCAGGCTCCTTTCCTCCCAGCGAGGTGACATTTCACGTCAGAAGAGCTAGCTTATGTAGCCGATGATCGGACCGCCAAGTGCCCTGCCTTCGGCTGCCGCTCAGCTCACACTGCACCCGACCTCTATAACCCAGCCCATGAGTGGTGAGCCCATTGGAGGAGGGAACCACGTTGCTTCATTGAGCTGAGCCAGCCAACAGGCGCTCGCCATCGTGCCCCACCTCTGGGCCTGGCTCCACAGGGGAGCCACGGTGACCCGCGTCCGGGCGAGGAAAAATCTAGGACCTCGATTTGTACTTTTCATAAAGGTCTTTGAGCTGCTCTTTGTCTGATCCCTCACCTAGGACCTATTTGTCTTGGGAGAGCCTACGAGGGCCCACAGAAGCCCACAGACAGCATAGCTCCTAGGATCAGTGGGACACGCAAACTCCTCTACCACGATAAGGTGGCGGCTCAGAAAGGAGGTTATATAAACATAACTCCAAAACCAAACATGCATTATGTCTAAAAATGCCTAAAATATTGTATCTGTGTGACTTTTACTAGAATCGGTTGTTTTTGTAAGGTTTGTAAATACAAACATTTGGTTTTACTCACTATGGTAAATGGGTTATACTTGTATAGCGCTTTTCTACCTTCAAGGTAGCGCTTTGACACTATTTTTACATTCATTCATTCACACACACATTCACACACTGATGGCGGGAGCTGACATGCAAGGCCCTAACCATAACCCATCAGGAGCAAGGGTAAAGTGTCTCCCTCAAGGACACAACGGACGTGACGAGGTTGGTAGAAGGTGGGAATCGAACCAAGAACCCTCAAGTTGCTGGAACGGCCACTCTCCCAACAGCGCCACGCCTTCCCCATGTATACTGTCTCTGTCTCTGTATCTGACAGTTATTTAAACATAACTCCGAAACCACACATGCAAAATGGCTAATAAAAGAAATGTATCTTTGTGAGTTTTACTGGAAAAAAATATTTTGTAAGGTTTGCAAAGACACAAATCTTTTTTTTTTTTTTTTACTTAATATGACAGTATAACTGTCATACTAAATATGAAAAGTTATAAACCTAACTCCAAAACCAAACCTGCATTATGTCTAAAAATACCTGTAATAGTGTATATTTGTGAATTTTACTAGAATCAGGAGGTTTATAAGGTTTACAAATATAAAAATTAGGTTTTACTCATAATGACAGTATAACTGCCACACGCAATATGACAGTTATTTAAAAACTCCTAATCCACACAAGCAAAATGAGCTAATATTGCCTGAAATATTGCATTCGTGTGAGTTTTACTCGAAACATATGCTTTTTTAAGGCTTGCAAACACAAACAGTAGTTTTTTACTCAAAATGACAGTAATGTTCCTAAAATTCTGAGATAATGCGAAAAAAGCAAAAAAAAACGTATTCCAACATAATTCCTAAACCAACAATGCAAAATGTCTAAAAATGCCTGTAATATTAAATCCATGTGAGTTTTACTGGAATCAGCTGTTTTAGTAAGGTTTGCAAAAACAAAAATTAGGTTTTACTCTTTATGAATGTAAACTGTCACACTCAATATGACAGTCGTTTAATCATAACTCCTAAACTACTCATGCAAAATGGCTAACAATGTTTGAAATAATGGATCCTTGGGAGTTTTCCTCGAAACATATGCTTTTTTAAGGCTTGCAAAAACAAAACGTTTTTTTTTACTCAATATGACAGTAATAAATGATAAATGATAAATGGGTTGTACTTGTATAGCGCTTTTCTACCTTCAAGGTACTCAAAGCGCTTTAACACTACTTCCACATTTACCCATTCACACACACATTCACACACTGATGGAGGGAGCTGCCATGCAAGGCGCTACCAGCACCCATCAGGAGCAAGGGTGAATTGTCTTGCTCAGGACACAACGGACATGACGAGGTTGGGGATTGAACCAGGGACCCTTGGGTTGCGCACGGCCACTCCTCCACTGCGCCACGCCATCCCTAATGTTCTTAAAATCCTGAGATAATGCGAAAAAAAGCAATAAAAATGTATTCAATCATAATTTCTAAACTAAACATGCACAATGTGTAAAAATGCCTGTAATATTGAATCCATGTGAGTTTTACTAGAATCAGTTGTTTTAGTAAGGTTTGCAAAAACAAAAATTAGGTTTTACACTTTATGAAAGTAAACTGTCGCACTCAATATAACATTTATTTAATCATAACTCCTAAACTACAAATGCAAAATGTATAATGATGCCTCAAATAATGCATTCTACGCAGTTTTTTTTCGAAACATTTGCTTTTTCAAATCTTGCAAACACAAAAAGTAGTTTTTTTACTCAATATGACAGTAATACTCCTAAAATCCTGAGATAATGCGAAAAAAGCAATGAAAATATATTCAATCATATTTCCTAAATCAAACATGCAAAATGTGTAAAAATGCCACTCTCCCACTGCGCCACGCCGTCCCTAATGTTCTTAAAATCCTGAGATAATGCGAAAAAAAGCAATAAAAATGTATTCAATCATAATTTCTAAACTAAACATGCACAATGTGTAAAAATGCCTGTAATATTGAATCCATGTGAGTTTTACTAGAATCAGTTGTTTTAGTAAGGTTTGCAAAAACAAAAATTAGGTTTTACACTTTATGAAAGTAAACTGTCGCACTCAATATGACATTTATTTAATCATAAATCCTAAACTACACATGCAAAATGGCTAATAATGCTGGAAATAATGCATCCTTGGGAGTTTTACTTGAAACCTATGCTTTTTTAAGGCTTGCAAACACAAAAAGTGTTTTTTACTCAATATGACGGTAATCTTCTTAAAATCCTGAGATAATGCGAAAAAAGCAATAAAAATGTATTCCATCATAATTTCTAAACTAAACATGCAAAATGTGTAAAAATGCCTGTATTATTGAATCCATGTGCGTTTTACTAGAATCTGTTGTTTTTGTAAGGTTTGCAAATACAAAAATTAAGTTTTACTCACTATGACAGTATACTTTCACACTTATTTAAAAAAAACTCCTAACTACTTATGCAAAATGGCTAATGATGCCTCAAATAATGCATTCTACGGAGTTTTACTCTAAACACATGCTTTTTTAAATCTTGCAAACACAAAAAGTAGTTTTTTACTCAATTTGACAGTTATATTCCTAAAATCCTGAGATAATGCGAAAAAAGCAATAAAAATGTATTCAATCATATTTCCTAAATCAAACATGCAATATGTGTAAAAAAGCCTGTAATATTGAATCCATGTGAGTTTTACTAGAATCAGCTGTGTTTGAAATTTTTGCAAATACAAAAATTAGTTTTTTTTCCACCTTGACAATGTACACTCAATATGACAGTAAATTAAACATACTCCTAATCTACACATAAAAATGAGCTAATATTGCCTGAAATAATGCATTCTTGTGTTTTACTCGAAACATATGCTTTTTTAAGGCTTGCAAACACAAAAAGTAGTTTTTTACTCAATATGACAGTAATGTTCTTAAAATCCTGATATAATACGAAAAAAGCAATAAAAATGTATTACAACATAATTCCTAAACCAACAATGCAAAATGTCTAAAAATGCCTGTAATATTAAATCCATGTAAGTTTTACTAGAATCAGTTGTTTTAGTAAGGTTTACAAATACAAAAATTAGGTTTTACTCTGTCAAACTCAATATGACAGTTATTTAGTTATAACTCCTAAACTACACATGCAAAATGGCTAATAATGCTTGAAATAATGCATCCTTGGGAGTTTTCCTCGAAACCTATGCTTTGTTAAGGCTTGCAAACACAATTAGTGTTTTTTACTCAATATGACGGTAATCTTCTTAAAATCCTGAGATAATGCGAAAAAAGCAATAAAAATGTATTCCATCCTAATTTCTAAACTAAACATGCAAAATGTGTAAAAATGCCTGTATTATTGAATCCATGTGAGTTTTACTAGAATCAGTTGTTTTTGTAAGGTTTGCAAAAAAAAAAAAAGATTTTTTTCACCATGACAATGTACACTCAATATGACAGTAAATTAAACATTACCTCTAAACTACACATAAAAATGAGCTAATATTGCCTGAAATAATGCATTCTTGTGAGTTTTACGAAACATATGCTTTTTTAAGGCTTGCAAACACAAAAAGTAGTATTTTACTCAATATGACTTTAATGTTCCTAAAATCCTGAGCTAATGCGAAAAAAGCAATAAAAATGTATTCCAACATAATTTCTAAACCAACAATGCAAATTTTCTAAAAATGCCTGTAATATTAAATCCATGTGAGTTTTAGTAGAATCAGTTATTTTTGTAAGGTTTGCAAATACAAAAACTAAGTTTTACTCACTATGACAGTATACTTTCACACTCAATATGACAGTTATTTAAAAATAACTCCTAACTACTTATGCAAAATGGTTAATGATGCCTCAAATAATACATTCTACGGAGTTTTACTCTAAACATATGCTTTTTTAAATCTTGCAAACACAAAAAGTATTTTTTTACTCAATAGACAGTTATATCCCTAAAATCCTGAGATAATGCGAAAAAAGCAATAAAAATGTATTCAAACATAATTTCTAAACTAAACATGCAAAATGTGTAAAACTGCCTGTATTATTGAATCCATGTGAGTTTTACTAGAATCAGTTGTTTTTGTAAGGTTTGCAAAAAAAAAAAAAAAAGATTTTTTTCACCATGACAATCTACACTCAAAATGACAGTAAATTAAACATTACTCCTAAACTACACATAAAAATGAGCTAATATTGCCTGAAACAATGCATTCTTGTGAGTTTTACTCGAAACATATGCTTTTTTAAGGCTTGCAAACACAAAAAGTAGTTTTTTACTCAATATGACAGTAATGTTCTTAAAATCCTGAGATAATACGGAAAAAGCAATAAAAATGTATTCCAACATAATTCCTAAACCAACAATGCAAATTGTCTAAAAATGCTTGTAATATTAAATCCATGTGAGTTTTACTAGAATCAGTTGTTTTTGTAAGGTTTGCAAATACAAAAATAAAATTTTACTCACTATGACAGTATACTTTCACACTCAATATGACAGTAATTTAAAAATAACTCCTAACTACACATGCAAAATGGCTAATGATGCCTCAAATAATGCATTCTACTGAGTTTTACTCCAAACACATGCTCTTTTAAATCTTGCAAACACAAAAAGTAGTTTTTTACTCAATATGACAGTTATATTCCTAAAATCCTGAGATAATGCGAAAAAAGCAATAAAAATGTATTCAATCATATTTCCTAAATCTAACATGCAATATGTGTAAAAATGCCTGTAATATTGAATCTATGTGAGTTTTACTAGAATCAGCTGTGTTTGAAATTTTTGCAAATACAAAAATTAGTGTTTATTCACCATGACAATGTACACTCAATATGACAGTAAATTAAACATTACTCTTAAACTACACATAAAAATGAGCTAATATTGCCTGAAATAATGCATTCTTGTGAGTTTTACTCGAAACATATGCTTTTTTAAGGCTTGCAAACACAAAAAGTAGTATTTTACTCAATATGACTTTAATGTTCCTAAAATCCTGAGCTAATGCAAAAAAAGCAATAAAAATGTATTCCAACATAATTCCTAAACCAACAATGCAAATGTTCTAAAAATGCCTGTAATATTAAATCCATGTGAGTTTTAGTAGAATCAGTTATTTTTGTAAGGTTTGCAAATACAAAAACTAAGTTTTACTCACTATGACAGTATACTTTCACACTCAATATGACAGTTATTTAAAAATAACTCCTAACTACTTATGCAAAATGGTTAATGATGCCTCAAATAATACATTCTACGGAGTTTTACTCTAAACATATGCTTTTTAAAATCTTGCAAACACAAAAAGTATTTTTTTACTCAATAGACAGTTATATCCCTAAAATCCTGAGATAATGCGAAAAAAGCAATAAAAATGTATTCAAACATATTTCCTAAGTCAAACATGCAATATGTGTAAAAATGCCTGTAATATTGAATCCATGTGAATTTTACTAGAATCAGCTGTGTTTGAAATTTTTGCAAATAAAAAAAAATTTTTTTTCACCAGGACAATGTACACTCAATATGACAGTAAATTAAACATAACTCCTAACATACACATACAAATGAGCTAATATTGCCTGAAATAATGCATTTTTGTGAGTTTTACTCGAAACATATGCTTTTTTAAGGCTTGCAAACACAAAAAGTGTTTTACTCAATATGACAGTTTAATTCCTAAAATCCTGAGATAATGCGAAAAAAGCAATAAAAAATGTATTCCATCATAATTTCTTAACCAAACAGGCAAATTGTCTAAAAATAACTGTAATATTGAATGCATGTGAGTTTTATTAGAATCAGTTGTTTTTGTAAGGTTTGTAAATACAAAAAATAGGTTTTACTTACTATGACAGTTATTTAAACTATGTGTACCTTTGTGAGTTTTACTAGAAAAAATATATTTTGAATGTTTACAAAAACAAAAGTTAGTTTTTTTTTACTCAATATGATAGTATAACTGTCATACTAAATCCATCCATTTTCTTCCGCTTATCCGAGGTCGTGTTGCGGGGGCTGCAGCCTAAGCAGAGAAGCCCAGACTTCCCTATCCCCAGCTACTTCGTCCAGCTCTTCTCGGGGGATCCCGAGGCGTTCCCAAGCCAGCCAGCTGATATAATCTTCCCAATGTGTCCTGTGTCTTCCCCGTGGCCTCCTGCCGTTTGGACTTGCCTTAACAAAAAAAGCAATACAAATGTATTCAAACACAACTCCTAAACAAAACATGTAAAATGTCTAAAATGCCTTTTATATTGAATCTATGTGAGTTTTACTAGAATCAGTTGTTTTTGTAAGGTTTGCAAATACAAAAAATAGGTTTAACACTTAATGACAGTATAACTGCCACACTCAATTTGAAAGTTATTAAAACGTAACTCCTAAACTACACAAGAACATTTTCTAATAATGCATGAAGAAATGCATCTTTTGTGAGTTTTACTAGTAACATTTTCTTTTGTAAGCATTGCAAAGACACAAGTTAGTTTGTTTTACTCACTATGACTTTACTGTCACACTCAATATGACAGTTATTTAAACATAACTCCTAAACCGCACATACAAAATGGCTAATAATGCCTGTAGAAATGTATCTTTGAGTTTTCTGGGAAAAATATTTTGTAAGGTTTGTAAAGACACAAGTTAGTTTTTGTTTTTTTTACTCAATATGACAGTAAATGATAAATGGGTTGTACTTGTATAGCGCTTTTCTACCTTCAAGGTACTCAAAGCGCTTTGACACTACTTCCACATTTACCCATTCACACACACATTCACACACTGATGGAGGGAGCTGCCATGCAAGGCGCTAACCAGCACCCATCAGGAGCAAGGGTGAAGTGTCTTGCTCAGGACACAACGGACATGACGAGGTTGGTACTAGGTGGGGATTGAACCAGGGACCCTCGGGTTGCGCACGGCCACTCTGCCACTGCGCCATGCCATAATTAGTATTACTGTAATACTAATTATGAAAGTTATATAAACACAACTCCAAAACCAAACCATTATGTCTAAAAATGCCTGTGATATTGTATCTGAGTTTTACTAGAATCAATTGTTTTTGTAAGGTTTGCAAATACAAAATTTAGGTTTTACTCACTATGACAGTTATTTAAACATAAATCCTAAACCTCACATGCAAAATGGCTAATAATGCCTGTAGAAATGTATCTTTGTGAGTTTTACAGGGAAAAATATTTTGTAAGGTTTGTAAAGACACAAGTTATTTTTTTTTTTTTTACTCAATATGACAGTATTACTGTAATACTAAATATGAAAGTTATATAAACAGAACTCCAAAACCAAATATGCATTATGTCTAAAAATGCCTGTGATATTGTATCTGTGTGAGTTTTATAGAATCAATTGTTTTTGAAAGGTTTGCAAATACAAAATTTAGGTTTTACTCACTATGACAGTTATTTAAACATAAATCCTAAACAACAAATGCAAATAGCTAATAATGCTTGGAGAACTGTATCTTTGTTATAGAGAGCCTGCTGACCAACAGCATCTCTGTCTGGACTGGAGCCTGCAGTGCCTCAGACTGGAAGTCTCTCCAGAGAGTGGTGAGGACGGCGGAAAAGATCTTCAGGAATCCTCTTCCTCCTATCCAGGAGATCGCAAAAAGCGCTGCCTGACCAGGTCTCAGAAAATGTGCAAAGACTCCTCCCACCCCCACCAAGGACTGTTTTCACTGCTTGACTGTAGAAAGAGGTTCCGCAGCCTCCGAAGCAGAACCTCCAGCTTCTGTAACAGCCTCTTCCCTCAAGCCGTAAGACTCTTGAACGCATTATAATTAAATTATCCCCTCAACTCCCCTCGAAATGGATTAACTCGCTGGAATAAAAAAACAAACAATATAACATACACCCATAAACGTGGGCGCATGTGGAAAAAGTGCAATATATTTATCTGCACAGTAATCTTTTTATTTATTTATTTATATATATTTAAGTATATTTATTTTATATATATATTTATATATTTATATTTATTATTTATATATGCACTTTATTGCTTTTTTATCCTGCACTACCATGAGTTTATGTAACGACATTTTGTTATCTGTGCTGTAAAGTTCAAATTTGAATGACAATAAAAAGAAAGTCTAAGTCTTTACTAGAATAATGATCTTTTGTAAGGTTTGCAAAGACGCAAATTAGGTTTTTTTTACTCAATATGACAGTATAACTGAAAGTTGTAAAAACATAACTCCAAAACCAAACAGGCAATCCGTCTAAAAATGCATGTAATATTGAATCTATGTGAGTTTTACCAGAAATAGGTATTTTGGTAAGGTTTACAATTACAAAAATTAGGTTTTACTAATGACAGTATACCTGCCACATTCAATTTGACATTTATTTAAACATAACTCCTAAAACACACATGCACTATGGCTAATAATACCTGGGGAAATGTCTCTTTGTGAGTTTTACTAGAAAAAATATATTTTGTAAGGTTTGTAAAGACACAAGTTAGTTTTTTTTACTCAATATAACAGTATAGCTGTCATACTATATATGAAAGTTATATAAACATTACTCCAAAATCAAACATGTATTATGTCTAAAATGCCTGTAATATTGTATCTGTGTGAGTTTTACTAGAATCAGTTGTTTTTGTAAGGTTTTCAAATACCAAAATTAGGTTTTATTTACTTTGACAGTTATTTAAACATAACTCCTAAACAACAAATGCAAAATGGCTAATAATGCTTGGAGAAATGTATCTTTGTTGGTTTTACTAGAATGATTATATTTTGTAAAGTTTGCAAAGACACAAGTTTTTTTTTTTTTTTACTTAATATGACAGTATAACTGTCATACTAAATCCATCCATTTTCTTCCGCTTATCCGAGGTCGGGTTGCGGGGGCAGCAGCCTAAGCAGAGAAGCCCAGACTTCCCTCTCCCAAGCCACTTCGTCCAGCTCTTCTCAGGGGATCCTGAGGCGTTCCCAGGCCAGCCGGCTTACATAGTCTTCCCAATGTGTCCTCTGTCTTCCCCGTGGCCTCCTGCCGGTCGGACTTGCCCTAACGAAAAAAGCAATAAAAATAGATTCAAACACAACTCTTAAACCAAATATGTATAATGTCTAAAATGCCTGTAATATTGAATCAATGTGAGTTTTACTAGAATCAGTTGTTTTTGTAAGGTTTGCAAAAACTAAAATTAGGTTTAACACTTAATGACTGTATTACTGCCACACTCAATATGACAGTTATTTAAACATAACTCCTAAACTACACATGAACATTTTCTAATTATTCATGAAGAAATGTATCTTTGAGTTTTCCTAGTAACATTTTCTTTTGTAAGGTTTGCAAAGACACAAGTTAGTTTGTTTTACTCACTATGACTTTACGGTCACACTCCATATGACAGTTATTTAAACATAACTTCTAAACCACACATGCAAAATGGCTAATAATGCCTGTTGAAATGTATCTTTGTGAGTTTTACTGGGAAAAAATATTTTCTAAGGTTTGTAAAGACACAAGTTTTTTTTTTTTAATTAAATATAACAGTATAGCGGTCATACATATAAAAGTTATAGAAACATAACTCCAAAACCAAACATGACTTATGTCTAAAAATGCCTGCAATATTGTATCTGTATGAGTTTTACTACAATCAGTTGTTTTTGAAAGGTGTGCAAATACAAAATTTAGGTTTTACTCACTATGAAAGTTATTTAAACATAACTCCTAAACAACAAATGCAAAATAGCTAATAATGCTTGGAGAGATGTATCTTTGTTATAGAGAGCCTGCTGACCAACAGCATCTCTGTCTGGACTGGAGCCTGCAGTGCCTCAGACTGGAAGTATCTCCAGAGAGTGGTGAGGACGGCGGAAAAGATCATCAGGACTCCTCTTCCTCCTATCCAGGAGATCGCAAAAAGTGCTGCCTGACCAGGGCTCAGAAAATTTGCAAAGACTCCTCCCACCCCCACCAAGGACAGTTTTCACTGCTGGACTCTAGAAAGAAGTTCCGCAGCCTCCAGCTTCTGTAACAGCTTCTTCCCTCAGGCGGTAAGACTCTTAAACGCATCATAATTAAATCATCTCCTCAACTCCCCTCAAAATGAATTAACTCGCTGGAATAAAAAAAACAATATAACATACACCCATAAACATGGGCGCATGTGGAAAAAGTGCAATATATTTATCTGCACAGTACTCTATTTATCTATTTATATATATCTATATATATGTATTTATATATATATATATATATATATATATATATATATATATATATATATATATATATATATATATATATATATATATATATATATAAATATATATACATATATATATATATATATATATATATATATATTTATATATTTATTTATTATTTATATGTATTTATTTATATATGCACCTTATTGCTTTTTTATCCTGCACTACCATGAGCTTATGTAACGAAATTTTGTTATCTGTGCTGTAAAGTTCAAATTTAAATGACAATAAAAAGAATGTCTAGGTCTTTACCGGAATAATGATCTTTTGTAAGGTTTGCAAAGACAAAAGTTAGTTTTTTTTTTACTCAATGTGACAGTATAACAGTCATACTAAATATGAAAGTTGTAAAAACATAACTCCAAAACCAAACAAGCAATCCGTCTAAAAATGCATGTAATATTGAATCTATGTGAGTTTTACCAGATTCAGGTATTTTGGTAAGGTTTACAATTACAACAATTAGGTTTTACTCATGACAGTATACCTGCCACATTCAATTTGACATTTATTTAAACATAACTCCTAAACCACACATGCACAATGGCTAATAATACCCTGGGGAAATGTCTCTTTGTGAGTTTTACTAGAAAAAATATATTTTGTAAGGTTTGTAAGGACACAAGTTAGTTTTTTTTACTCAATATAACAGTATAGCTGTCATACTATATATGAAAGTTATATAAACATTACTCCAAAACCAAACATGTATTATGTCTAAAAATGCCTGTAATATTGTATCTGTGTGAGTTTTACTAGAATCAGTTGTTTTTGTAAGGTTTTCAAATACCAAAATTAGGTTTTATTTACTTTGACAGTTATTTGAATATAACTCCTAAACAACAAATGCGAAATGGCTAATAATGCTTGGAGAAATGGATCTTTGTTTGTTTTACTAGAATGATTATATTTTGTAAAGTTTGCAAAGACACAAGTTAGTTTTTTTTACTTAATATGACAGTATAACTGTCATACTAAATCCATCCATTTTCTTCCGCTTATCCGAGGTCGGGTTGCGGGGGCAGCAGCCTAAGCAGAGAAGCCCAGACTTCCCTCTCCCAAGCCACTTCGTAAGGCTCTTCTCGGGGGGATCCTGAGGCGTTCCCAGGCCAGCCGGCTTACATAGTCTTCCCAATGTGTCCTCTGTCTTCCCCGTGGCCTCCTGCCGGTCGGACTTGCCCTAACGAAAAAAGCAATAAAAATGGATTCAAACACAACTCCTAAACCAAATATGTATAATGTCTAAAATGCCTGTAATATTGAATCAATGTGAGTTTTACTAGAATCAGTTGTTTTTGTAAGGTTTGCAAAAACAAAAATTAGGTTTAACACTTAATGACTGTATGACTGCCACACTCAATATGACAGTTATTTAAACATAACTCCTAAACTACACATGAGCATTTTCTAATAATGCATGAAGAAATGTATCTTTGTGAGTTTTACTAGTAACATTTTCTTTTGTAAGGTTTGCAAAGACACAAGTTAGTTTGTTTTACTCACTGTGACTTTACGGTCACACTCCATATGGCAGTTATTTAAACATAACTTCTAAACCACACATGCAAAATGGCTAATAATGCCTGTTGAAATGTATCTTTGAGAGTTTTACTGGGAAAAAATATTTTGTAAGGTTTGTAAAGACACAAGTTAGTTTTTTTAATTAAATATAACAGTATAGCTGTCATACATATGAAAGTTATAAAAACATAACTCCAAAACCAAACATGCATTATGTTTAAAAATGCCTGCAATATTGTATCTGTGTGAGTTTTACTACAATCAGTTGTTTTTGAAAGGTTTGCAAATACAAAATTTAGGTTTAAATCACTATGACAGTTATTTAAACATAACTCCTAAACAACAAATGCAAAATAGCTAATAATGCTTGGAGAGATGTATCTTTGTTATAGAGAGCCTGCTGACCAACAGCATCTCTGTCTGGACTGGAGCCTGCAGTGCCTCAGACTGGAAGTATCTCCAGAGAGTGGTGAGGACGGCGGAAAAGATCATCAGGACTCCTCTTCCTCCTATCCAGGAGATCGCAAAAAGTGCTGCCTGACCAGGGCTCAGAAAATTTGCAAAGACTCCTCCCACCCCCACCAAGGACCGTTTTCACTGCTGGACTCTAGAAAGAGGTTCCGCAGCTTCCGAAGCAGAACCTCCATGTTCTGTAACAGCTTCTCCCTCAGGCCGTAAGACTCTTGAACGCATCATAATTAAAATATCTCCTCAACTCCCCTCAAAATGAATTAACTCGCTGGAATGAAAAAGACAAGATAACATACATCCATAAACGTGGGTGCATGTAAAAAAGGGCAATATATTTATCTGCACAGTAATCTATTTATCTATTTATATATATTTATTATATATATATATATATATATATATATATATATATATATATATATATATATATATATATATATATATATATAGTATTTATATATTATTTATATATATTTATTTATCGAAATATGCACCTTATTGCTTTTTTATCCTGCACTACATTTCGTTCTTATCTGTGCTGTGACAAAAATTAGGTTTAACACTTAATGACTGTATGACTGCCACACTCAATATGACAGTTATTTAAACATAACTCCTAAACTACACATGAACATTTTCTAATAATGCATGAAGAAATGTATCTTTGTGAGTTTTACTAGTAACATTTTCTTTTGTAAGGTTTGCAAAGACACAAGTTAGTTTGTTTTACTCACTATGACTTTACGGTATCACTCCATATGACAGTTATTTAAACATAACTTCTAAACCACACATGAAAAATGGCTAATAATGCCTGTTGAAATGTATCTTTGAGAGTTTTACTGGGAATAAATATTTTGTAAGGTTTGTAAAGACACAAGTTAGTTTTTTATATTAAATATTACAGTATAGCTGTCATACATATGAAAGTTATAGAAACATAACTCCAAAACCAAACATGCATTATGTCTAAAAATGCCTGCAATATTGTATCTGTGTGAGTTTTACTACAATCAGTTGTTTTTGAAAGGTGTGCAAATACAAAATTTAGGTTTAAATCACTATGACAGTTATTTAAACATAACTCCTAAACAACAAATGCAAAATAGCTAATAATGCTTGGAGAGATGTATCTTTGTTATAGAGAGCCTGCTGACCAACAGCATCTCTGTCTGGACTGGAGCCTGCAGTGCCTCAGACTGGAAGTATCTCCAGAGAGTGGTGAGGACGGCGGAAAAGATCATCAGGACTCCTCTTCCTCCTATCCAGGAGATCGCAAAAAGTGGTGCCTGACCAGGGCTCAGAAAATTTGCAAAGACTCCTCCCACCCCCACCAAGGACCGTTTTCACTGCTGGACTCTAGAAAGAGGTTCCGCAGCTTCCGAAGCAGAACCTCCATGTTCTGTAACAGCTTCTCCCTCAGGCCGTAAGACTCTTGAACGCATCATAATTAAATTTTCTCCTCAACTCCCCTCAAAATGAATTAACTCGCTGGAATGAAAAAGACAAGATAACATACATCCATAAACGTGGGTGTATGTAAAAAAGGGCAATATATTTATCTGCACAGTAATCTATTCATCTATTTATATATATTTATTTTATATATATATATATATATATATATATATATATATATATATATATATATATATATATATATATATATATATATATATATATATATATAGTATTTATATATTATTTATATATATTTATTTATCGAAATATGCACCTTATTGCTTTTTTATCCTGCACTACATTTCGTTCTTATCTGTGCTGTAAAGTTCAAATTTGAATCACAATAAAAAGAAAGTCGAAGTCGAAGTCTTTACTAGAATAACGATCTTTTGTAAGGTTTGCAAAGACACAAGTTAGTTTTTTTTTTACTCAATGGTAATATACAGTATAACTGTCATACTAAATATGAAAGTTGTATAAACATAACTCTAAAACCAAACATGCAATCCGTCTACAAATGCATGTAATATTGAAACTATGTGAGTTTTACCAGAATCAGATATTTTGGTAAGGTTTACAATTACAAAAATTAGGTTTCACTCATAATGACAGTATAACTGCAACATTCAATTTGACATTTATTTAAACATAACTCCTAAACCACACATGCACAATGGCTAATAATGCCCGGAGAAATGTCTCTTTGTGAGTTTTACTGGAAACATTTTTTTTCGTAATGTTTGTACCGACACAAGTTAGTTTTTTTTACTCAATATGACAGTGTTACTGTCATACTAAATATGAAAGTTATATAAACATAACTCCAAAACCAAACATGCATTATCTCTAAAAATGCCTGTAATTTTGTATCCATGTGAGTTTTACTAGAATCAGTTGATTTTGTAAGGTTTGCAAATACAAAATATGGGTTTTACTCACAGTATACTGTCACACTCAATCTGTCAGTTATTTAAACATAACTACTAAACCACACATGCAAAATGGCTAATAATGCCTGGAGAAATGTCTCTTTGTGAGTTTTGCAGGGAAAAAAATATTTTGTAAGGTTTGTAAAGACACAAGTTAGTTTTTATTACTCAATATGACAGTATTACTGTAATACTAAATATGAAAGTTATACAAACACAACTCCAAAATCAAACATGCATTATGTCTAAAAATGCCTGCAATATTGTATCCATGTGAGTTTTAACTAGAATCAGTTGTTTTTGTAAGGTTTGCAAATACAAAAATTAGGTTTTACTCACTATGACAGTTATTTAAACATAACTCCTAAACAACAAATGCAAAATGGCTAATAATGCTTGGAGACTTTGTTAGATTTACTAAAACAATGATCTTTTGTATGGTTTGCAAAGACACAAGTTTGTTTTTTGTACTCAATATGATAGTTGTATAAACATAACCCCAAATACAAACATGTAATCTGTCTAAAAATGCCTGTAATATTGAATCTTTGTGAGTTTTACCAGAATCAGGTATTTTGGTAAGGTTTAAAATTACAAAAATTTGGTCATAATGACAGTATTGAGGAAAATGACATCATTTATGGACCCTTGTTGAGGACGTAGCATCATGCATGGACTCTTGTGAAGAAATGCCAAGAATTAGCACTGAGTTCCAGTTCATCTTGGTTTACTAGTGGGTTGCCTGTCATAAATGTTTTTCATTTTTTGTCAAATAAGGTATCTGTTAATGACAGTAAAGATTGTATTCTTCAACAAGAATGGTTAGACACCTTAAGCTGTTTATTTTTAGTTGATTATGTTGATTTTATTTCATTAATGTTTTAATTGCATACTTAAAAGTGCACTAGTCAGAGGACTGGTTTAAATGTTGATATTGCACTTTTTCAGTGTAGTTTGTAAGATTTTAATTGCATATTTGAGAAGTGACTATGTTACCAGATCTATGTTGGATTTGGTGTATAATGTGTAATACTGTGTATTTGTTGTTTACCAGTCATACCAACCTTTGGATATTTTCTTTAAAAAATATACTTTTACTACTATTTACTTTGAATACCTTTTGCTGGAGATACATCTTTAATTTACTGTTAGTACAAATTCTAATGCAGTACAATATAATGCACTTTTACTATTAACGCAGTACTTGTACAGTACATTCTGTTTTCCCCCCCATTTAAATAGGGGTATACATAATCCATACACCACTGCTCAAAGTTCAAGTGGCGGTTTCTGTCCTGACCCTCTCCCAGAAGTTGTTGAGTATTATATTTCTGCAATGAATGTAGAAACTCTGTTTCAGAGGGTTGTAAGATTGAACTAAAAAGAAACTGTTTAATTGCATTGTAATTTAGTTGTGTGATATGTGATACATATATATTAAATGCATAGAGTATTGGTTAAATTTATTTGGTAACATTTATCAAAAGAAAACTGGCAATGATTACCTAATTTTAGTGAGTAATGTAAAGTAATGCAACCAAAATGTCAAGCAAAAGAAAATAATTAAAATCTACTGAATTACTTCATAACAGCAAATACTACAGATATATAAAATTTACTTAAAATTTTGAGTAAAATGATGTTCCTGCCGATGAAAAACAAGTAGACTTTACTTAATTTGTTTAAATAAATATAACTTAAAACTTGGATGTAATTAAGTAACTGTTACTTAATATTTTCACAACTGTTATGTTATATGGTAAGTAGAATTTACTTGATACTGGCAAGTGAGTGTTACTTGATATTGCAGCATTACATTTTACTTAATTCATTTGCGTGCAAATAATACAATAATTTTTTTAAGTAAATCTTAGGAGTTATTTTTTTCAGTGTACTGCCACATTCAATATGACAGTTATTTAATTATAACTCCTAAACCACACATGTAAAATGGCTAATAATGCCTGTAGATATGTATCTTTATGAGTTTTACTAGAAAAAATATATTTTGTAAGGTGTGCAAAGACACAAGTTTGTTTTTTTTACTTAATATGACAGTATAACTGTCATACTAAATCCATCCATTTTCTTCCGCTTATCCGAGGTCGGGTTGCGGGGGCAGCAGCTTAAGCAGAGAAGCCCGGACTTCCCTCTCCCAACCACTTCGTCCAGATCTTCTCGGGGGATCCCAAGGCGTTCCCAGCCCAGCCGGGAGACATAGTCTTCCCAATGTGTCCTGGGTCTTCCCCGTGGCCTCCTGCCCGTCGGACTTGCCCTAATGAAAAAAACAATAAAAATGTATTCAAACACAACTCTAAACCAAACATGTAAAATGTCTAAAAATGCCTGTAATATTGAATCGATGTGATGTGTATTGTGGTAAGGTTAACATTTACAAAAATTAGGTTTTACTCATAATAACAGTATAACTGCCTTATTCAATTTAACATGTATTTAAACATAACTCCTAAACCACCTTTGTGAGTTTTACTGGAAAAAAATATTTTTTAAGGTTTGTACAGATACAAGTTAGTTTTTTTTATTCAATATGACAGTATTACTGTCATACTAAATATGAAAGTTATATAAACATTACTCCAAAACCAAACATGCATTATGTTTAAAAATGCCTGTAATATTGTATCCATGTGAGTTTTACTAGAATCAGTTTTTTTTTTTTAAGGTTTTCAAATACCAAAATTAGGTTTTATTTATTTTGACAGTTATTTAAACATAACTCCTAAACAACAAATGCAAAATGGCTAATAATGCTTGGAGAAATGTATCTTTGTTTGTTTTACTAGAATGATTATATTTTGTAAAGTTTGCAAAGACACAAGTTAGTTTTTTTTACTTAATATGACAGTATAACTGTCATACTAAATCCATCCATTTTCTTCCGCTTATCCAAGGTCGGGTTGCGGGGGCAGCAGCCGAAGCAGAGAAGCCCAGACTTCCCTCTCCCAAGCCACTTCGTCCAGCTCTTCTCGGGGGATCCTGAGGCGTTCCCAGGCCAGCCAGCTTACATAGTCTTCCCAATGTGTCCTCTGTCTTCCCCGTGGCCTCCTGCTGTTCGGACTTGCCCTAACGAAGAAAGCAATAAAAATGGATTCAAACACAACTTCTAAACCAAATATGTATAATGTCTAAAATGCCTGTAATATTGAATCAATGTGAGTTTTACTAGAAGTGAAGTGAATTATATTTATATAGCGCTTTTCTCTAGTGACTCAAAGCACTTTACATAATGAAACCCAATATCTAAGTTACATTTAAACCAGTGTGGGTGGCACTGGGAGCAGGTGCCCAAGGACACAACAGCAGTGACTAGAATGGCGGAAGCGGGGATCGAACCTGCAACCCTAAAGTTGCTGGCACGGCCGCTCTACCAACCGAGCTATACCGCCCCCTATACAAGTTAGTTTTTTTTATTCAATATGACAGTATTACTGTCATACTAAATATGAAAGTTATATAAACATTACTCCAAAACCAAACATGCATTATGTTTAAAAATGCCTGTAATATTGTATCCATGTGAGTTTTACTAGAATCAGTTGTTTTTGTAAGGTTTGCAAAAACAAAAATTAGGTTTAACACTTAATGACTGTATGACTGCCACACTCAATATGACAGTTATTTAAACATAACTCCTAAACTACACATGAACATTTTCTAATAATGCATGAAGAAATGTATCTTTGTGAGTTTTACTAGAAAAAATATATTTTGTAATGTTTGCAAAGACACAAGTTAGTTTTTTATTTAATATGACAGTATAACTGTCATACTAAATCCATCCATTTTCTTCCTGCTTATCCGAGGTCAGGTTGCGGGGGCAGCAGCCGAAGCAGAGAAGCCCAGACTTTCTTCTCCCCAGCCACTTCGTCCAGCTCTTCTCGGGGGATCCCAGGCGTTTTCAGGCCAGCCAGGAGACATAAATAGATAGATAGATAGATAGATAGATAGATAGATAGATAGATAGATAGATAGATAGATAGATAGATAGATAGATAGATAGATGGATAGATAGTACTTAATTGATTCCTTCAGGAGAGTTCCCTCAGGAAAATTTAAATTCCAGCAGTAGTGTACAAAATTTTAAAAAGTGAAAAGTAAATAATGGGGGTATAAATTGAAACAAAATAGAAACATATTACAATAGAATAAAAATAAAAAGCAACAATGAGAATAAAAATATAACAGTAAAATAAGAATATAACATGAGAAACTAGGCAGTAGTGACCATGTTTTGAAAAAATATTGCACTCTTATTGATTTGCATCCCCTGTCATCCTAGTAGCCCCCTCCCCCCAGAGGAGAGTTGTACAGTCTAATGGCGTGTGGGACAAAGGACAGCCGCCTCAGGAAGTACAGCTCTGTCCTTTCCTGTACAAGTGGTCTGTGCTAACAGTCCAGTCCAGCTTATTGTCCACCCACATCCCAAGGTACTTGAATGATAGTCTTCCCAATGTGTCCTGGGTCTTCCCCCTGGTCTCCTGCCGGTCGGCCTTGCCCTAACGAAAATAGCAATACAAAATGTATTCAAACACAACTCCTAAACCAAACATGTAAAATGTCTAAAAATGCCTGTAAAATTGAATCCATGTTTTACTAGAATCAGTTGTTTTTATTAGGTTTGCAAATACAAAATTAGGTTTTACACATAATGACAGTATAACTGCCACACTCAATATGACAGTTATTTAAACATAACTCCTAAACCACACATGAAAAATGTCTAATAATGCGTGAAGAAATGTATCTTTGTGATTTTTATTAGAAACGTTTTCTTTTGTGAGGTTTGCAAAGACACAAGTTAGTTTTTTTTACTCAATATGACAGTGTAACTGCCACACTCACTATGACAGTTATTTAAACATAACTCCTAAACTCATACTTGCCAACAATGAGACCTCCAATTTCAGGAGGTGGGGGTGGGGAAGGCGTGGTCGGGGGTGGGGTGGGGGCGTGGTTGGGGGTGTGGTTAAGAGGGGAGGAGTATATTTAGAGATAAAATTCACCAAGTCAAGTATTTCATATATATATACATATATATATATATATATATATATATATATATATATATATATATATATATATATATATATATATATATATTAAATATATATATATATATATATATATATTAAAAAAAAAAAAAAGAAAGAAAAAAAAAAAATATATATATATATATATACACACACATGTATAAGAAAAACTTGACTTTCAGTGAATTCTAGCTATATATATATATATATATATATATATATATAAATAAAATAAATACTTGAATTTCAGTTTTCATTTATTTACACATATACACACACATAACACTCATCTACTCATTGTTGAGTTAAGTGTTGAATTGTCCATCCTTGTTCTATTCTCTGTCACTATTTTTCTAACCATGCTGAACACCCTCTCTGATGATGCATTGCTGTGTGGCACGCACAAAAGTGCTTTCATCAAATGCACGAGAGTCTGGAATTTTCCACCCCTCCTGAGCATGGCCAAAAACCGGTCAATCTTTGCTTCCTGAGGAAGATCTTCACTGCCAAGCACTTGGTACTCCACTACTTCTTCCCGGAGGCTATCCAGGTCCAATCGCAGCTGCGGCTTGGAACTTATAAGCGTGTTTCTTCATCTTACTCGTCGTCGGCGTCGCCATGGCTGTATCTTCCGCGTTCTTCTGCTCCGTCTCCTTGTTGTGTGCGCAGTTGTGCACTGCACTCTCTAAAAGCACTGGATGTTATTGTCACATATGCATGTACAGTAGATGGCAGTATTGCCCTGTTTAAAGAGTGTCACAACATTGCTGTTTACGGCAGACAAACTGCTTTACGGTAGACGAAAACGTGACTGCTGTTGTTTAGTGTTGTTACCGCGCTGGGAGGACGTTAATGAAACTACCTAACAATAAACCCACATAAGAAACCAAGAACTCGCCCTCGATCATTCTACAGTTATAACGTGATTGGGCAGGCATGCTGTTTATATCGTGGGAAAGCAGACGTGAATACAGGCTGTCCTCACTCAGGTCAGCCTGAATTTCGGGAGATTTTCGGGAGAAAATTTGTCCCGGGAGGTTTTCGGGAAAGGCGCTGAATTTCGGGAGTCTCCTGGAAAATCCAGGAGGCTTGGCAAGTATGCCTAAACTACACATAAAAATGGCTAATAATGCCTGAAATAAGGCATTCTTGTGAGTTTTACTCGAAACATATGCTTTTTTAAGGCTTGCAAACACAAAAAGTATTTGTTGTCCTCAGTATGACAGTAAAGATCTTAAAATCCTGATATAATGCGAAATAAGCAATAACAATGTATTCCATCATAATTTCTACACCAAATAAGCAAAATGTCTAAAAATTCCTGTAATATTGAATCTGTGTGAGTTTTACTAAAATCAGTTGTTTTGGTAAGGTTTACAAATACAAAAATGAGGTTTTACTCTTTATGACAGTTATTTAAACATAACTCCATCCATCCATCCATCCATTTTCTTCCGCTTATCCGAGGTCGGGTCGCGGGGGCTGCAGCCTAAGCAGGGAAGCCCAGACTTTTTTCTCCCCAGCCACTTCGTCCAGCTCCTCCCGGGGGATCCCGGGGCGTTCCCAGGCCAGCCGGGAGAGATAAGCTTCCCGTTTCCTGGGTCTTCCTGGGCCTCCTACCGGTCGGACGTGCCCGAAACACCTCCCTAGGGAGGCGTTCGGGTGGCATCCTGACCAGATGCCCGAACCACCTCATCTGGCTCCTCTCGAAATGGAGGAGCAATGGCTTTACTTTGAGCTCCTCCCGGATGACAGAGCTTCTCACCCTATCTCTAAGGGAGAGCCCCGCCACCCGGCGGAGGAATCTCATTTCGGCCGCTTGTACCCGTGATTTTGTCCTTTCGGCCATGACACAAAGCTCATGACCATAGGTGAGGATGGGAACGTAGATCGACCGGTAAATCGAGAGCTTTGCCTTCCGGCTCAGCTCCTTCTTCACCACAACGGATCAATACAGCGTCCGTATTACTGAAGACGCCGCACCGTTCCGCCTGTCGATCTCACGATCCACCCTTCCCTCACTCGTGAAGAAGACTCTGAGGTCCTTGAACTCCTCCACTTGGGGCAAGATCTCCTCCACCCTTTTCCGGGCGAGAACCATGGACTCGGACTTGGAGGTGCTGATTCACATCCCAGTCACTTCACACTCGTCTGCGAACCGCTACAGTGAGGGCTGAAGATCTTGGCCAGATGAAGCCATCAGGACCACATCATCTGCAAATAGCAGAGACCTAATCCTGCAGACACCAAACCGGATCCCCTCAACGCCCTGACTGCGCCTAGAAATTCTGTCCATAAAGGTTATGAACAGAATCGGTGACAAAGGGCAGCCTTGGCGGAGTCCAACCCTCACTGGAAACGGGTCCGACTTACTGCCGGCAATGCGGACCAAGCTCTGACTCTTGCAAAGGGAGCGAACCGCCACAATAAGACAGTCGTTACCCCATACTCTCTGAGCACTCCCCACAGGACTTCCCGGGGTAAATGGTCGAATGCCTTCTCCAAGTCCATAAAGCACATGTAGACTGGTTGGGCAAACTCCCATGCACCCTCAAGGACCCTGCCGAGAGTATAAAGCTGGTCCGCAGTTCCACGACCAGGACGTAAACCACACTGTTCCTCCTGAATCTGAGGTTCGACTATCCGGCGTAGCCTCTTCTCCAGTACACATGAATAGACCTTACCGGGAAGACTGAGGAGTGTGATCTCACGATAGTTGAAACATACCCTCTGGTTCCCCTTCTTAAAGAGAAGAACCACCACCCAGGTCTCCCAATCCAGAAGTACCGCCCCCGATGTCCACGCGATGTTGCAGAGTGTTGTCAACCAAGACAGCCCCACAGCATCCAGAGCCTTAAGGAACTCCGGACGGATCTCATCCACCCCCAGGGCGTTGCCATTGAGGAGCTTTTTGACCTCAGCCCCAGAAATAGGAGAGCCCACCACAGATTCCCCAGGCACTGCTTCCTCATAGGAAGACATGTTGGTGGGAATAAGGAGGTCTTCGAAGTACTCCCTCCACCGATCAATAACAGCTGCAGTAGAGGTCAGCAGCGCACCATCCTCACCATACACGGTGTTACAGTGCACTGCTCCCCCCCCTTGAGCCGGCGGATGGTGGTCCAGAATCGCTTCGAAGCCGTCTGGAAGTCGTTTTCCGTGGCTTCTCCAAACTCCTCCCATGTCCGAGTTTTTGCCTCTGCGACCGCTGAATCCGCACTTCGCTTGGTCTGTCGGCTGCCTCTGGAGTCCCATGAGCCAAAAGGACCCGATAGGCTCTTTCTTCAGCTTGACGGCATCCCTCACTGCTGGTGTCCACCAGCGGGTTCTAGGATTAGCGCCACGACAGGCAGCAAACTCCTTGCGGCCACAGCTCCAATCAGCCGGCTCGACAAGAGAGGCACGGAACATGGTCCACTCAGACGCAATGTCCAGCGCTTCCCTCGTGACATGGTCAAAGTTCTTCCGGATGCGTTCCCAGCAAACCCTCACAATGCGTTTGGGCCTGCCAGGTCTGTCAGGCATCCTCCCCCACCATCGCAGCCAACTCACCACCATGTGGTGATCGGTAGAAAGCTCCGCCCCTCTCTTCACCCGAGCGTCCAAAACATGAGACCGCAAATCCGATGGCACAACTACAAAATCGATCATGGAACTGCGGCCTAGGGTGTCCTGGTGCCAAGTGCACATATGGACACCCTTATGTTTGAACTTGGTGTTTGTTATTGACAATCTGTGACGGGCACAAAAGTCCAATAACAAAACACCACTCGGGTTCAGATCCGGGCGGCCATTCTTCCCAATCATGCCTCTCCAGGTTTCACTGTTGTTGCCAAGATGAGCGTTGAAGGCCCCCAGTAGAACGAGGGAATCACCCGGTGGAGCACTTTCCAGTACTCCCTCGAGTGAATCCAAAAAGGGTGGATACTCTGAGCTGCCATTTGGCGTGTAAGACCAAACAACAGTCAGGACCCGTCCCCCCACCCGAAGGCGGAGGAAAGCTACCCACTGGTCCACTGGGTTGAACTCCAATGTGCAGGCTTTGAGCCGGGGGGCAACAAGAATTGCCACCCGAGCCCGTCGCCTCTCAACGCAAGCATTATAACTCCAAAACAACAAATGCTAATAATGCTTGGAAAAATGTATCTTTGTTAGTTTTACTAGAATAATAATCTATTGTAAGGTTTGCAGACACAAGTTTGTTTTTTTACTCAATATGACAGTATAACTGTCATACTAAATCCATCCATTTTCTTCCGCTTATCCGAGGTTGGGTTGCGGGGGCAGCAGCCTAAGCAGAGAAGCCCAGACTTCCCTCTCCCCAGCCACTTTGTCCAGCTCTTCTCGGGGGATCCCGAGGCGTTCCCAGGCCAGCCTGAGACATAGTCTTCCCAATGTGTCCTGGGTCTTCCCCGTGGCCTCCTGCCGAGCGGACTTGCCCTAACGAAAAAAGCAATAAAAATGTATTCAAACATGTGAAATGTCTAAAAATGCCTGAAATATTGAATCTATGTGAGTTTTACTAGAATCAGTTGTTTTTGTAAGGTTTGCAAATACAAAAATTTGGTTTTACACATAATAACTGTATAACTGCCACATTCAATATGACAGTTATGTAAACATATTTCCTAAACCACACATGAAAAATGTCTAATAATGCCTGGAAAAAATTATTTTTGTGAGTTTTACTGGAAAAACATAGTTTGTAATGTTTGTAAAGACACAAGTTAGTTTTACTCAAGATGACAGTATAACTGTCACAATACATATGAAAGTTATATAAACATAATTCCAAAACCAAACATGCATTATGTCTAAAAATACCTGTAAAATTGTATCCATGTGAGTTTTACTAGAATCATTTTTTTTTGTCGTTACTAAATCCATCCATTTTCTTCCGCTTAACCGAGGTCGGGTTGCGGGGGCAGCAGCCTAAACAGAGAAGCCCAGACTTTCCTCTCCCCAGCCACTTCTTCCAGCTCTTCTCGGGGGATCCTGAGGCGTTCCCAGGCCAGCAGGGAGACATAATCTTCCCAATGTGTCCTGGGTCTTCCCCGTGGCCTCCTGCCGGTCAGATTTGCCCTAAACTTCCTTTGGGAGGCGTTCGGGTGGCATCCTGAGCAGATGCCCGAACCACCTCACCTGGCTCCTCTCAATGTGGAGGAGCAGCGCTTTACTCTGAGTTCCTCCCGGGTGACAGAGCTTCTTATCCTATCTCTAAGGGAGGGACCCGCCACCCGGCGGAGGAAACTCAATTTGGCCGCTTGTAGCCGTGATCTTGTCTTTTCGGTCAAAACCATGACCACGGGTGCAGGATGGGAATGTAGATCGACCGGTAAATTTAGAGCTTTTAATTCTTGCTCAGCTCCTTCTTCACCACAATGGATCGATATAGCGTCCTCATTACAGAAGACGCCGCACCGATCCGCCTGTGGATCTCATGATCCACTCTTCCCTCACTCGTGAACAAGACTCCTAGGTACTTGAACTCCTCCACTTGGGGCCATCTATGTATGTGCCATCGCCTCCTCAACCTGGAAATGGCACCCCACCCTTTACCGGGCGAGAACCATGGACTCGGACTTGGAGGTGCTGATTCTCATCCCAGTCGCTTCATACTCGGCCATCCAATGAGAGCTGGAGATCCTGGCCAGTTGAAGCCATCAGGACTACATCATCTGCAAAAAGCAGAGACCTAATCCTGCAACCCTCAAACCAGACCCCTCAACGCCATGACTGCGCCTAGAAATTCTGTCCATAAAAGTTAACAACAGAATCGGTGACAAAGGGCAGCCTTGGTCCGCCAAGGCTGCCCTTTGTGTGGTTTAGTCCAACCCTCACTGGAAAGAGGTCCGACTTACTGCCGGCAATGCGGACCAAGCTCTGACACTGATCATACAGGGAGCGACCCGCCACAATCAGACAGTCCGATACCCCATACTCTTGTCTTTGAGCCGGGGGGACAACAAGAATTGCCACCCAAGCCTCTCATTGCTTGCAACGTCATAGTGGAAGAGAGTCCAGCCCCTCTCGAGAGAACAGGTTCCTGTGCGTCGAAGTGAGTCCAACTATATCTAGCCGGAACTTCTCCACCTCGCACACCAGCTCAGGCTCCTTCCCTCCCAGCGAGGTGACATTTCACGTCAGAAGAGCTAGCTTATGTAGCCGATGATCGGACCGCCAAGTGCCCTGCCTTCGGCTGCCGCTCAGCTCACACTGCACCCGACCTCTATAACCCAGCCCATGAGTGGTGAGCCCATTGGAGGAGGGAACCACGTTGCTTCATTGAGCTGAGCCAGCCAACAGGCCCTCGCCATCGTGACCCACCTCTGGGCCTGGCTCCACAGGGGAGCCACGGTTACCCGCGTCCGGGCGAGGAAAAATCTAGGACCTCGATTTGTACTTTTTATAAAGGTCTTTGAGCTGCTCTTTGTCTGATCCCTCACCTAGGACCTATTTTTCTTGGGAGAGCCTACGAGGGGGCATAGAAGCCCACAGACAGCATAGCTCCTAGGATCAGTGGGACACGCAAACTCCTCTACCACGATAAGGTGGCGGCTCAGAAAGGAGGTTATATAAACATAACTCCAAAACCAAACATGCATTATGTCTAAAAATGCCTAAAATATTGTATCTGTGTGACTTTTACTAGAATCGGTTGTTTTTGTAAGGTTTGTAAATACAAACATTTGGTTTTACTCACTATGGTAAATGGGTTATACTTGCATAGCGCTTTTCTACCTTCAAGGTACACAAAGCGCTTTGACACTATTCACACACACATTCACACACAGATGGCGGGAGCTGGCATGCAAGGCCCTAACCACAACCCATCAGGAGCAAGGGTAAAGTGTCGAGGTTGGTAGAAGGTGGGGATCGAACCAAAAACCCTCAAGTTGCTGGAACGGCCACTCTCCCAACTGCGCCACGCCTTCCCCATGTATACTGTCTCTGTCTCTGTATCTGACAGTTATTTAAACATAACTCCGAAACCACACATGCAAAATGGCTAATAAGAGAAATGTATCTTTGTGAGTTTTACTGGAAAAAAAATATTTTGTAAGGTTTGCAAAGACACAAGTCATACTAAATATGAAAAGTTATAAACCTAACTCCAAAACCAAACCTGCATTATGTCTAAAAATGCCTGTAATATTGTATCTTTGTGAATTTTACTAGAATCAGAAGGTTTATAAGGTTTAAAAATACAACAATTATGTTTACTCATGACAGTATAACTGCCACACGCAATATGACAGTTATTTAAAAACTCCTAATCCACACAAGCAAAATGGCTATTGATGCCTGAAATAATGCATCCTTGGGAGTTTTACTCAAAACATATGCTTTTTTAAATCTTGCAAACACAAAAAGTAGTTTTTTACTCAATATGACAGTAATGTTCTTAAAATCCTGAGATAATAACAACAATGTAAAATGTCTAAAAATGCCTGTAATATTAAATCCATGTAAGTTTTACTAGAATCAGTTGTTTTAGTAAGGTTTGCAAATACAAAAATTAGGTTTTACTCTGTCAAACTCAATATGACAGTTATTTAATCATAACTCCTAAACTACACATGCAATATGGCTAATAATGCTTGAAATAATGCATCCTTGGGAGTTTTCCTCGAAACCTATGCTTTTTTAAGGCTTGCAAACACAAAAAGTGTTTTTTACTCAATATGACGGTAATCTTCTTAAAATCCTGAGATAATGCGAAAAAAGCAATAAAAATGTATTCCATCATAATTTCTAAACTAAACATGCAAAATGTGTAAAAATGCCTGTATTATTGAATCCATGTGAGTTTTACTATAATTTCTAAACCAACCATGCAAAATGTCTAAAAATGCCTGTAATATTAAATCCATGTAAGTTTTACTAGAATCAGTTGTTTTAGTAAGGTTTGCAAATACAAAAATTAGGTTTTACTCTGTCAAACTCAATATGACAGTTATTTAATCATAATTCCTAAACTACACATGTAATACGGCTAATAATGCTTGAAATAATGCATCCTTGGGAGTTTTCCTCGAAACCTACCCTTTATTAAGGCTTGCAAACACAAAAAGTGTTTTTTACTCAATATGACGGTAATCTTCTTAAAATCCTGAGATAATGCGAAAAAAGCAATAAAAATGTATTCCATCATAATTTCTAAACTAAACATGCAAAATGTGTAAAAATGCCTGTATTATTGACTCCATGTGAGTTTTACTAGAATCAGTTGTTTTTGTAAGGTTTGCAAATAAAAAAAATAGTTTTTTTTCACCATGACAATGTACACTCAATAGGACAGTAAATTAAACATAACTCCTAAACTACACATAAAAATGAACTAATATTGCCTGAAATAATGCATTCTTGTGAGTTTTACTCGAAACATATGCTTTTTTAAGGCTTGCAAACACAAAAAGTAGTTTTTTTACTCAATATGACAGTAATGTTCTTAAAATCCTGAGATAATGCGAAAAAAGCAATAAAACTGTATTCTAACATAATTCCTAAACCAACAATGCAAATTGTCTAAAAATGCCTGTAATATTAAAACCATGTGAGTTTCACTAGAATCAGTTGTTTTTGTAAGGTTTGCAAATACAAAAATTAAGTTTTACTCTATGACAGTATACTTTCACACTCAATATGACAGTTATTTAAAAATAACTCCTAACTACTTATGCAAAATGGCTAATGATGCCTCAAATAATGCATTCTACGGAGTTTTACTCTAAACACATCCTTTTTTAAATCTTGCAAACACAAAAAGTGTTTTTTACTCAATATGACGGTAATCTTCTTAAAATCCTGACATAATGCGAAAAGAGCAATAAAAATGTATTCCATCATAATTTTTAAACTAAACATGCAAAATGTGTAAAAATGCCTGTATTATTGAATCCATGTGAGTTTTACTAGAATCAGTTGTTTTTGTAAGGTTTGCAAATAAAAAAAATAGTTTTTTTCACCATGACAATGTACACTCAATATGACAGTAAATTAAACATAACTCCTAAACTACACATAAAAATGAGCTGATATTGCCTGAAATAATGCATTTTTGTGAGTTTTACTCGAAACATATGCTTTTTTAAGGCTTGCAAACACAAAAAGTAGTTTTTTACTCAATATGACAGTAATGTTCTTAGAATCCTGAGCTAATGCGAAAAAAGCAATAAAAATGTATTCCAACATAATTCCTAAACCAACAATGTAAAATGTCTAAAAATGCCTGTAATATTAAATCCATGTAAGTTTTACTAGAATCAGTTGTTTTAGTAAGGTTTGCAAATACAAAAATTAGGTTTTACTCTGTCAAACTCAATATGACAGTTATTTAATCATAACTCCTAAACTACACATGCAATATGGCTAATAATGCTTGAAATAATGCATCCTTGGGAGTTTTCCTCGAAACCTATACTTTTTTAAGGCTTGCAAACACAAAAAGTGTTTTTTACTCAATATGACGGTAATCTTCTTAAAATCCTGAGATAATGCGAAAAAAGCAATAAAAATGTATTCCATCATAATTTCTAAACTAAACATGCAAAATGTGTAAAAATGCCTGTATTATTGAATCCATGTGAGTTTTGCTAGAATCAGTTGTTTTTGTAAGTTTTGCAAATAAAAAAAATAGTTTTTTTTTTACCATGACAATGTACACTCAATATGACAGTAAATTAAACATAACTCCTAAACTACACATAAAAATGAGCTGATATTGCCTGAAATAATGCATTTTTGTGAGTTTTACTCGAAACATATGCTTTTTTAAGGCTTGCAAACACAAAAAGTAGTTTTTTACTTAATATGACAGTAATGTTCTTAAAATCCTGAGATAATGCGAAATAAGCAATAAAAATGTATTCTAACATAATTCTTTAACTAACAATGCAAAATGTCTAAAAATGCCTGTAATAATAAATCCATGTGAGTTTTACTAGAATCAGTTGTTTTTGTAAGGTTTTCAAATACAAAAATTAAGTTTTACTCACTATGACAGTATACTGTCACACTCAATATGACAGTTATTTAAAAAAAACTCCTAACTACACTTGCAAAAAGGCTAATGATGCCTCAAATAATGCATTCTACGGAGTTTACTCTAAACACATGCTTTTTAAAATCTTGCAAACACAAAAAGTAGTTTTTTACTAAATGGACAGTTATATTCCTAATATCCTGAGATAATGCGAAAAAAGCAATAAAAATGTATTCAATCATATTTCCTAATTTAAACATGCAATATGTGTAAAAATGCCTGTAATATTGAATCCATGTGAGTTTTACTAGAATCAGCTGTGTTTGAAATTTTTGCAAATACAAAAATTAGTTTTTTTTCACCATGACAATGTACCTCAATATGACAGTAAATTAAACATTACTCCTAAACTACACATAAAAATGAGCTAATATTGCCTGAAATAATGCATTCTTGTGAGTTTTACTCGAAACATATGCTTTTTTAAGGCTTGCAAACACAAAAAGTAGTTTTTTACTCAATATGACAGTCATGTTCCTAAAATCCTGAGATAATACGAAAAAAGAAAAAAAAAAAATGTATTCCATTATAATTCCTAAACCAAACATGCAAAATGTGTTAAAATGCCTGTAATATTGAATCAATGTATGTTTTACTAGAATCAGTTGAGTTTGAAAGGTTTGCAAATAGAAAAATTCGGTTTTTTTCACCATGACAAAGTACACTCAATATGACAGTAAATTAAACATAACACCTAAACTACACATAAAAAAGAGCTAATATTGCCTGAAATAATGCATTCTTGTGAGTTTTACTCGAAACATATGCTTTTTTAAGGCTTGCAAACTCAAAAAGTAGTTTTTTACTCAATATGACAGTAATGTTCTTAAAATCCTGAGATAATGCGAAAAAAGCAATAAAAATTTTTTCCAACAAAATTCCTAAACCAACAATGCAAAATGTCTAAAAATACCTGTAATATTAAATCCATGTGAGTTTTACAAAAATCAATTGTTTTTGTAAGGCTTACAAATACAAAAATTAAGTTTTACTCACTATGACAGTATACTGTCACACTCAATATGACAGTTATTTAAAAATAACTCCTAACTACACTTGCAAAAAGGCTAATGATGCCTCAAATAATGCATTCTACGGAGTTTTACTCTAAACACATGCTTTTTTAAATCTTGCAAACACAAAAAATAGTGTTTTACTCAATGGACAGTTATATTCCTAATATCCTGAGATAATGCGAAAAAAGCAATAAAAATGTATTCAATCATATATCCTAAATAAAACATGCAATAAGTGTAAAAATGCCTGTAATATTGAATCCATGTGAGTTTTACTAGAATCAGCTGTGTTTGAAATTTTTGCAAATACAAAAATTAGTTTTTTTTCACCATAAAAATGTACACTCAATATGACAGTAAAATAAACATTACTCCTAAACTACACAGAAAAATCAGCTAATATTGCCTGAAATAATGCATTCTTATGAGTTTTACTCGAAACATATGCTTTTGTAATGCTTGCAAACACAAAAAGTAGTTTTTTACTCAATATGACAGTAATGTTCTTAAAATCCTGAGATAATGCGAAAAAAAGCAATAAAAATGTATTCCAACATAATTCCTAAACCAACAATGCAAATTGTCTAAAAAGACCTGTAATATTAAATCTATGTGAGTTTTACTAGAATCAGTTGTTTTTGTAAGGTTTACAAATACAAAAATTAAGTTTTACTCTATGACAGTATACTTTCACACTCAATATGACAGTTATTTAAAAATAACTCCTAACTACAGATGCAAAAAGGCTAATGATGCCTCAAATAATGCATTCTACGGAGTTTTACTCTAAACACATCCTTTTTTAAATCTTGCAAACACAAAAAGTGTTTTTTACTCAATATGACGGTAATCTTCTTAAAATCCTGAGATAATGCGAAAAAAGCAATAAAAATGTATTCCATCTAAATTTCTAAACTAAACATGCAAAATGTGTAAAAATGCCTGTATTATTGAATCCATGTGAGTTTTACTAGAATCAGTTGTTTTTGTAAGGTTTGCAAATAAAAAAAAATAGTTTTTTTTCCACAATGACAATGTACACTCAATATGACAGTAAATTAAACATAACTCCTAAACTACACACACAAATGAGCTGATATTGCCTGAAATAATGCATTCTTGTGAGTTTTACTCGAAACATATGCTTTTTTAAGGCTTGCAAACACAAAAAGTAGTTTTTTACTCAATATGACAGTAATGTTCTTAAAATACTGAGATAATGCGAAACAAGCAATAAAAATGTATTCTAACATAATTCCTTAACCAACAATGCAAATTGTCTAAAAATGCCTGTAATAATAAATCCATGTGAGTTTTACTAGAATCAGTTGTTTTTGTAAGGTTTTCAAATACAAAAATTAAATTTTACTCACTATGACAGTATACTGTCACACTCAATATGACAGTTATTTAAAAATAACTCCTAACTACACTTGCAAAAAGGCTAATGATGCCTCAAATAATGCATTGTACGGAGTTTTACTCTAAACACATGCTTTTTTAAATCTTGCAAACACAAAAAGTAGTTTTTTACTCAATGGACAGTTATATTCCTAATATCCTGAGATAATGCGAAAAAAGCAATAAAAATGTATTCAATCATATTTCCTAAATCACACATGCAATATGTGTAAAAATGCCTGTATTATTGAATCCATGTGAGTTTTACTAGAATCAGCTGTGTTTGAAATTTTTGCAAATACAAAAATTAGTTTTTTTTCACCATGACAATGTACACTCAATATGACAGTAAATTAAACATTACTCCTAAACTACACATAAAAATGAGCTAATATTGCCTGAAATAATGCATTCTTGTGAGTTTTACTCGAAACAAAAGCTTTTTAAGGCTTGCAAACACAAAAAGTAGTTTTACTCAATATGACAGTTTAATTCCTAAAATCCTGAGATAATGTGAAAAAAGCAATAAAAAAATGTATTCCATCATAATTTCTAAACCAAACAGGCAAATTGTCTAAAAATAACTGTAATATTGAATGCATGTGAGTTTTACTAGAATCAGTTGTTTTTGTAAGGTTTGCAAATACAAAAAATAAGTTTTACTTACTATGACAGTTATTTAAACTATATGTATCGTTGTGAGTTTTACTAGAAAAAATATATTTTGAATGTTTACAAAAACAAAAGTTAGTTTTTTTTTACTCAATATGGTAGTATAACTGTCATACTAAATCCATCCATTTTCTTCCGCTTATCCGAGGTCGTGTTGCGGGGGCTGCAGCCTAAGCAGAGAAGCCCAGACTTCCCTATCCCCAGCTACTTCGTCCAGCTCTTCTCGGGGGATCCCGAGGCGTTCCCAGGCCAGCCAGCTGATATAAACTTCCCAATGTGTCCTGTGTCTTCCCCGTGGCTTCCTGCCGTTTGGACTTGCCTTAACAAAAAAAAGCAATACAAATGTATTCAAACACAACTCCTAAACAAAACATGTAAAATGTCTAAAATGCCTTTAATATTGAATCTATGTGAGTTTTACTAGAATCAGTTGTTTTTGTAAGGTTTGCAAATACAAAAATTAGGTTTTACACTTAACTTTATAACTCAATATGTGTGGCAGTTATACTACCACACTCAATATGACAGTTATTTAAACATAACTCCTCAACTACACATGACCATTTTCTAATAATGCATGAAGAAATGTATCTTTATGAGTTTTACTAGTAATATTTTCTTTTGTATGGTTTGAAAGACACAAGTTAGTTTTTTTACTCACTTTGACAGTATACTGTCACACTCAATTTCAGTCATTTAAACATAACTCCTAAACCACACATACAAAATGGCTAATAATGCCTGTAGAAATGTATCTTTGTGAGTTTTAATGGAAAACAATATTTTGTAAGGTTTGTAAAGACACAAGTTAGTTTTTTTTTACTCAATATAACAGTATAACTGTCATACTATATATGAAAGTTATATAAACATAACTTCAAAACTACACATGAACATTTTCTAATAATGCATGAAGAAATGTATCTCTGAGTTTTACTTGTAACATTTTCTTTTGTAAGGTTTGCAAACACACAAGTTAGTTTTTTTTACTCACTTTGACAGTATACTGTCACACTCAATATCAGTTATTTAAACATAACTCCTAAACCAAACATGCAAAATGGCTAATAATGCCTGTAAAAATGTATCTCTGTGAGTTTTACTGGGAAAACATATTTTGTAAGGTTTGTAAAGACACAAGTTAGTTTTTTTTTTTACTGAATAAGACAGTATTACTGTAATACTAAATATGAAAGTTGTATAAACACAACTCCAAAACCAAACATGCATTATGTCTAAAAATGCCTGTGATATTGTATCTGTGAGTTTTACTAGAATCAATTGTTTTTGTATTTGCAAATACAAAATTTAGGTTTTACTCACTATGACAGTTATTTAAACATAAATCCTAAACAACAAATGCAAATAGCTAATAATGCTTGGAGAACTGTATCTTTGTTATAGAGAGCCTGCTGACCAACCATCTCTGTCTGGACTGGAGCCTGCAGTGCCTCAGACTGGAAGTCTCTCCAGAGAGTGGTGAGGACGGCGGAAAAGATATTCAGGAATCCTCTTCCTCCTATCCAGGAGATCGCAAAAAGTGTTGCCTGACCAGGGCTCAGAAAATGTGCAAAGACTCCTCCCACCCCCACCAAGGACAGTTTTCACTGCTGGACTCTAGAAAGAGGTTCCGCAGCCTCCGAAGCAGAACCTCCAGCTTCTGTTACAGCTTCTTCCCTCAGGCCGTTAGACTCTTGAACGCATCATAATTAAATTATCTCCTCAACTCCCCTCAAAATGAATTAACTCGCTGGAATGAAAAAAACAATGTAACATACACCCATAAACGTGGGCGCATGTGGAAAAAGTGCAATATATTTATCTGCACAGTAATCTATTTATCTATTTATATCTATTTATATTTATTTATTTATTATATATATATATTTATATATTATTTATATTTATTTATTTATATATGCACCTTAATGCTTTTTTTATCCTGCACTACCATGAGCTTATGTAACGACATTTTGTTATCTGTGCTGTAAAGTTCAAATTTGAATTAAATAAAAAGAAAGTCTAAGTCTTTACCAGAATAATGATCTTTTGTAAGGTTTGCAAAGACACAAGTTAGTTTTTTTTTACTCAATATGACAGTATAACTGTCATACTAAATATGAAAGTTGTAAAAACATAACTCCAAAACCAAACAAGCAATCCGTCTAAAAATGCATGTAATATTGAATCTATGTGAGTTTTACCAGAATCAGGTATTTTGGTAAGGTTTACAATTAGAAAAATTAGGTTTTACTCATGACAGTATACCTGCCACATTCAATTTGACATTTATTTAAACATAACTCCTAAACCACACATGCACAATGGCTAATAATACCTGGGGAAATGTCTCTTTGTGAGTTTTACTAGAAAAAATATATTTTGTAAGGTTTGTAAAGACTCGTTAGTTTTTTTTTACTCATTATATCTAAAAATGCCAGCAATATCTGTGTGAGTTTTACTAGAATCAGTTGTTTTTGAAAGGTTTGAAAATACAAAATGTAGGTTTTACTCACTATGACAGTTATTTAAACATAACTCCTAAACAACAAATGCAAAATATCTAATAATGCTTGGAGAGATGTATCTTTGTTATAGAGAGCCTGCTGACCAACAGCATCTCTGTCTGGACTGGAGCCTGCAGTGCCTCAGACTGGAAGTATCTCCAGAGAGTGGTGTGGACGGCAGAAAAGATCATCAGGACTCCTCTTCCTCCTATCCAGGAGATCGCAAAAAGTGTTGCCTGACCAGGGCTCAGAAAATGTGCAAAGACTCCTCCCACCCCCACCAAGGACAGTTTTCACTGCTGGACTCTAGAAAGAGGTTCCGCAGCCTCCGAAGCAGAACCTCCAGCTTCTGTTACAGCTTCTTCCCTCAGGCCGTTAGACTCTTGAACGCATCATAATTAAATTATCTCCTCAACTCCCCTCAAAATGAATTAACTCGCTGGAATGAAAAAAACAATGTAACATACACCCATAAACGTGGGCGCATGTGGAAAAAGTGCAATATATTTATCTGCACAGTAATCTATTTATCTATTTATATCTATTTATATTTATTTATTTATTATATATATATATTTATATATTATTTATATTTATTTATTTATATATGCACCTTAATGCTTTTTTATCCTGCACTACCATGAGCTTATGTAACAACATTTTGTTATCTGTGCTGTAAAATTCAAATTTGAATTAAATAAAAAGAAAGTCTAAGTCTTTACCAGAATAATGATCTTTTGTAAGGTTTGCAAAGACACAAGTTAGTTTTTTTTTACTCAATATGACAGTATAACTGTCATACTAAATATGAAAGTTGTAAAAACATAACTCCAAAACCAAACAAGCAATCCGTCTAAAAATGCATGTAATATTGAATTTATATGAGTTTTACCAGAATCAGGTATTTTGGTAAGGTTTACAATTACAAAAATTAGGTTTTACTCATGACAGTATACCTGCCACATTCAATTTGACATTTATTTAAACATAACTCCTAAACCACACATGCACAATAGCTAATAATACCTGGGGAAATGTCTCTTTGTGAGTTTTACTAGAAAAAATATATTTTATAAGGTTTTTAAAGACACAAGTTAGTTTTTTTTACTCAATATAACAGTATAGCTGTCATACTATATATGAAAGTTATATAAACATTACTCCAAAACCAAACATGTATTATGTCTAAAAATGCCTGTAATATTGTATCTGTGTGAGTTTTACTAGAATCAGTTGTTTTTGTAAGGTTTTCAAATACCAAAATTATTTAAACATAACTCCTAAACAACAAATGCAAAACAGCTAATAATGCTTGGAGAGATGTATCTTTGTTATAGAGAGCCTGCTGACCAACAGCATCTCTGTCTGGACTGGAGCCTGCAGTGCCTCAGACTGGAAGTATCTCCAGAGAGTGGTGAGGACGGAGGAAAAGATCATCAGGACTCCTCTTCCTCCTATCCAGGAGATCGCAAAAAGTGCTGCCTTACCAGGGCTCAGAAAATTTGCAAAGACTCCTCCCACCCCCACCAAGGACAGTTTTCACTGCTGGACTCTAGAAAGAGGTTCCGCAGCTTCCGAAGCAGAACCTCCAGGTTCTGTAACAGCTTCTCCCTCAGGCCGTAAGACTCTTGAACGCATCATAATTAAATTATCTCCTCAACTCCCCTCAAAATGAATTAACTCGCTGGAATAAAAAAAAACAAGACAACATTCATCCATTAACTTGGGTGCATGTAAAAAAGTGCAATATATTTATTTGCACAGTAATCTATTTATCTATTTATATATATGTATTATATATATATATATATATATATATATATATATATATATATATATATATATATATATTATTTATATATTATTTATATATATTTATTTATCGAAATATGCACCTTATTGCTTTTTTATCCTGCACTACGACATTTCGTTCTTATCTGTGCTGTAAAGTTCAAATTTGAATGACAATAAAAAGAAAGTCGAAGTCTTTACTAGAATAACGATCTTTTGTAAGGTTTGCAAAGACACAAGTTAGTTTTTTTTTTACTCAATGGTAATATACAGTATAACTGTCATACTAAATATGAAAGTTGTATAAACATAACTCCAAAACCAAACATGCAATCCGTCTAAAAATGCATGTAATATTGAATCTATGTGAGTTTTACCAGAATCAGGTATTTTGGTAGGTTCAAAAAACTCATAATGACAGTATAACTGCCACATTCAATTTGACATTTATTTAAACATAACTCCTAAACCACACATGCACAATGGCTAATAATGCCTGGAAAAATGTCTCTTTGTGAGTTTTACTGGAAAAAAAATATTTCGTAATGTTTGTACCGACACAAGTTAGTTTTTTTAACTCAATATCACAGTGTTACTGTCATACTAAATATGAAAGTTATATAAACATAACTCCAAAACCAGAGGTGGGTAGTAACGCGCTACATTTACTCCGTTACATCTACTTGAGTAACTTTTGGGATAAATTGTACTTCTAAGAGTAGTTTTAATGCAACATACTTTTGTTTTTACTTGAGTATATTTATAGAGAAGAAACGCTACTTTTACTCCGCTACTTTTATCTACATTCAGCTCGCTACTCGCTACTAATTTTAATCGATCTGTTAATGCACGCTTTGTTTGTTTTGGTCTGTCATAGTGCCTGCGTTTCAACAAATACAGTCACTGGTGACGTTCACTCCGTTCCACCAATCAGATGCAGTCACTGGTGACGTTGGACCAATCAAACAGAGCCAGGTGGTCACATGACCTGACTTAAACAAGTTGAAAAACTTATTGGGGTGTTACCATTTAGTGGTCAATTGTACGGAATATATACTGTACTGTGCAATCTACTAATAAAAGTTTCAATCAATCAATCAAAAGTGTGAAGGAAAAAAGACCCTATTTTATTTCAACCGTATATCCCGTCAAAAGCCTAAAGACTGACTGCACAGTTCCTGTCTTCACAATAAAAGTGCCGCTCCATCACACCTGCGCTTTCAAAACAAGAGTCTCCGAAAGCCAGCGCAAACAAGCTAGCAAGCTACGGAGTTTGCCGCCAATGTATTTCTTGTAAAGTGTATAAAAACGAATATGGAAGCTGGACAAATAAGATGCCAAAAACCAACCACTTTCATGTGGTATTAGACAGCAAGGAGGAACTTTATTTCTCCTCCATTTGAAAACGTGGACGCTATCAGCACTACTGTCTGATTACAGTCAATGCAAGTCATCAGAATCAGGTAATACACCAACTTATATTCTTGTCTTCATGAAAGAAAGGAATCTATATGTGTTAAACATGCATGTATATTCATTAAAACACCTTTAACATGTAAACAAAAACGGCAAAATAAATAAATATAAATTATATACTGTATGTATATATATATATATATATATATATATATATATATATATATATATATATATATATATATATATGTATATATATATATATATATGTGTATATATATATATATATATATATATAAATGTATGACCCTGGATTTCAGGAAACAGAGTGGACCGACACCAGCAGATGACATGGCACCCCAAACCATCACCCAACCATGCAAATTTTGCATTTCCTTTGGAAATCGAGGTCCCAGAGTCTGGAGGAAGACAGGGGAGGCACAGGATCCACGTTGCCTGAAGTCTAGTGTAAAGTTTCCACCATCAGTGATGGTTTGGGGTGCCATGTCATCTGCTGGTGTCGGTCCACTCTGTTTCCTGAGATCCAGGGTCAACGCAGCCGTCTACCAGCAAGTTTTAGAGCACTTCATGCTTCCTGCTGCTGACCTGCTCTATGGAGATGGAGATTTCAAGTTCCAACACGACTTGGCGCCTGCACACAGCGCAAAATCTACCCGTGCCTGGTTTAAGGACCATGGTATTTCTGTTCTAAATTGGCCCGCCAACTCCCCTGACCTTAGCCCCATGGAAAATCTGTGGGGTATTGTGAAAAGGAAGATGCAGAATGCCAGACCCAAAAACGCAGAAGAGTTGAAGGCCACTATCAGAGCAACCTGGGCTCTCATAACACCTGAGCAGTGCCAGAAACTCTTCGACTCCATGCCACGCCGCATTAACGCAGTAATTGAGGCAAAAGGAGCTCCAACCAAGTATTGAGTATTGTACAAGCTCATATTTTTCATTTTCATACTTTTCAGTTGGCCAACATTTCTAAAAATCCCTTTTTTGTATTAGCCTTAAGTAATATTCTAATTTTGTGACACACGGAATTTTGGATTTTCATTTGTTGCCACTTCAAATCATCAAAATTAAATGAATTAAACATTTGAATGCATCAGTCTGTGTGCAATGAATAAATATAATGTACAAGTTACACCTTTTGAATGCAATTACTGAAATAAATCAAGTTTTTCAAAATATTCTAATTTACTGGCTTTTACCTGTATGTGTGTATGTATATATATATATATATATATATATATATATATATATATATATATATATATATATGTGTGTGTGTGTGTGTGTGTGTGTGTGTGTGTATGTATATATATATATATATATATATATATATATATATATATATATATATGATATGTGTGTGTATGTTACTCATCAGTTACTCAGTACTTGAGTAGTTTTTTCACAACATACTTTTTACTTTTACTCAAGTAAATATTTGGGTGACTACTCCTTACTTTTACTTGAGTAATAAATCTCTAAAGTAACAGTACTCTTACTTGAGTACAATTTCTGGCTACTCTACCCACCTCTGTCCAAAACCAAACATGCATTATCTCTAAAAATGCCTGTAATTTTGTATCCATGTGAGTTTTGCTAGAATCAGTTGTTTTTGTAAGGTTTGCAAATACAAAATATGGGTTTTACTCACAGTATACTGTCACAGTCAATCAGACACTTATTTAAACATAACTCCTAAACCACACATGCAAAATGGCTAATAATGCCTGGAGAAATATCTCTTCGTGAGTTTTGCAGGAAAAAAAATATTTTGTAAGGTTTGTAAAGACACAAGTTAATTTTTATTACTCAATATGACAGTATTACTGTAATACTAAATATAAAAGTTATATAAACACAACTCCACAATCAAAGATGCATTATGTCTAAAAATGCCTGCAATATTATATCCATGTGAGTTTTACTAGAATCAGTTGTTTTTGTAAGGTTTGCAAATACAAAAAATAGGTTTTACTCACTATGACAGTTATTTAAACATAACTCCTAAACAACAAATGCAAAATGGCTAATAATGCTTAGAGAAATGTATCTTTGTTAGATTTACTAAAACAATGATCTTTTGTATGGTTTGCAAAGACACAAGTTTGTTTTTTGTACTCAATATGATAGTATAACTGTTATACTAAATATGAAAGTTGTATAAACATAACCCCAAAACCAAACATGTAATCCGTCTAAAAATGCCTGTAATATTGAATCTTTGTGAGTTTTACCAGAATCAGGTATTTTGGTAAGGTTTACAATTACAAAAATTAGGTCATAATGACAGTTTTACTGCCACATTCAATATGACAGTTATTTAAACATAACTCCTAAACCACACATGTAAAATGGCTAATAATGCCTGTAGATATGTATCTTTATGAGTTTTACTAGAAACAATATATTTTGTAAGGTGTGCAAAGACACAAGATAGTTTTTTTTACTTAATATGACAGTATAACTGTCATACTAAATCCATCCATTTTCTTCCGCTTATCCGAGGTCGGGTTGCGGGGGCAGCAGCCTAAGCAGAGAAGCCCGGACTTCGCTCTCCCCAACCACTTCGTCCAGCTCTTCTCGGGGGATCCCGAGGCGTTCCCAGCCCAGCCGGAAGACATAGTCTTCCCAATGTGTCCTGGGTCTTCCCCGCGGCCTCCTGCCCGTCGGACATGCCCTAATGAAAAAAGCAATAAAAATTTATTCAAACACAACTCTAAACCAAACATGTAAAATGTCTAAAAATGCCTGTAATATTGAATCTATGTGAGTTTTACCAGAATCAGGTATTGTGGTAAGGTTAACATTTACAAAAAATAGGTTTTACTCATAATAACAGTATAACTGCCACATTCAATTTGACATTTATTTAAACATAACTCCTAAACCACATGTGCACAATGGCTAATAATGCCTGGAGAAATGTCTCTTTGTGAGTTTTACTGGAAAAAAATATTTTTTAAGGTTTGTACAGATACAAGTTATTTTTTTTTATTCAATGACAGTATTACTGTCATACTAAATATGAAAGTTATATAAACATTACTCCAAAACCAAACATGCATTATGTCTAAAATGCCTGTGATATTGTATCCATGTGAGTTTTAGTAGAATCATTTGTTTTCATAAGGTTTGCAATTACAAAATATGGGTTTTACTCACTATGACAGTATACTGTCAAACTCAATCTGACGGTTATTTAAACATAAGTCCTAAACCACACATCCAAATGGCTAATAATGCCTTAGTTATGTATCTTTGTGAGCTTTACTAGAAAAAATATATTTTTTTAATGTTTGCAATGACACAAGTTAGTTTTTTACTTAATATGACAGTATAACTGGCATACTAAATCCATCCATTTTCTTCCTGCTTATCCGAGGTCAGGTTGCAGGGGCAGCAGCCTAAGCAGAGAAGCCCAGACTTTCCTCTCCCCAGCCACTTTGTCCAGCTCTTCTCGGGGGATCCCAAGGCGTTTTCAGGCCAGCCAGGAGACATAAATAGATAGATAGATAGATAGATAGATAGTACTTTATTGATTCCTTCAGGAGAGTTCCCTCAGGAAAATTTAAATTCCAGCAGTAGTGTACAAAATTGTAAAAAGTGAAAAGTAAATAATGGGGGTATAAATTTAAACAAAATAGAAACATATTACAATAGAATAAAAATAAAAAGCAACAATGAGAATAAAAATATAACAGTAAAATAAGAATATAACAAGAGAAACTAGGCAGTAGTGACCATGTTTTGAAAAAATATTGCACTCTTATTGATTTGCATCCCCTGTCATCCTAGTAGCCCCCCTCCCCCAGAGAAGAGTTGTACAGTCTGCTGGCGTGTGGGACAAAGGACAGCCGCCTCAGGAAGTACAGCTCTGTCCTTTCCTGTACAAGTGGTCTGTGTTAACAGTCCAGTCCAGCTTATTGTCCACCCACACCCCAAGGTACTTCAATGATCGTCTTCCCAATGTGTCCTGGGTCTTCCCCGTGGCCTCCTGCCGGTCGGCCTTGCCCTAACGAAAATAGCAATAAAAAATGTATTCAAACACAACTCCTAAACCAAACATGTAAAATGTCTAAAAATGCCTGTAAAATTGAATCTATGTTTTACTAGAATGAGTTGTTTTTATAAGGTTTGCAAATACAAAATTAGGTTTTACACATAATGACAGTATAACTGCCACACTCAATATGACAGTTATTTAAACATAACTCCTAAACCACACATGAAAAATGTCTAATAATGCGTGAAGAAATGTATCTTTGTGATTTTTATTAGAAACGTTTTGTTTTGTGAGGTTTGCAAAGACACAAGTTAGTTTTTTTTACTCAATATCTGTGACGAGCACAAAAGTCCAATAACAAAACACCACTCGGGTTCAGATCCGGGCGGCCATTCTTCCCAATCACCCCTCTCCAGGTTTCACTGTTGTTGCCAGGATGAGCGTTGAAGGTCCCCAGTAGACCGAGGGAATCACCCGGTGGAGCACTTTCCAGTACTCCCTCCAGTGAATCCAAAAAGGGTGGGTACTCTGAGCTGCAGTTTGGCGCGTAAGGCCAAACAACAGTCAGGACCCGTCCCCACCCGAAGGCGGAGGAAAGCTACCCACTGGTCCACTGGGTTGAACTCCAACGTGCAGGCTTTGAGCCGGGGGGCAACAAGAATTGCCACCCGAGCCCGTCGCCTCTCAACGCAAGCATTATAACTCCAAAACAAGAAATGCTAATAATGCTTGGAAAAATGTATCTTTGTAAGTTTTACTAGAATAATAATCTTTTGTAAGGTTTGCAGACACAAGTTTTTTTTTTTTTTTACTCAATATGACAGTATAACTGTCATACTAAATATGAAAGTTGTATAAACATATCTCCAAAACCAAACATGCAATCCATCTAAAGATGCCTGTAATATTGAATCTATGAAAAATAGTTTTTTTTACTCATTATGACAGTATAACTGTCATACTAAATCCATCCATTTTCTTCCGCTTATCCGAGGTCGGGTTGCGGGGGCAGCAGCCTAAGCAGAGAAGCCCAGACTTCCCTCTCCCCAGCCACTTTGTCCAGCTCTTTTCGGGGGATCCCGAGGTGTTCCCAGGCCAGCCTGAGACATAGTCTTCCCAATGTGTCCTGGGTCTTCCCCGTGGCCTCCTGCCGATCGGACTTGCCGTAACGAAAAAAGCAATAAAAATGTATTCAAACATGTGAAATGGCTAAAAATGCCTGTAATATTGAATCGATGTGAGTTTTACTAGAATCAGTTGTTTTTGTAAGGTTTGCAAATACAAAAATTTGGTTTTACACATAATAACAGTGCAACTGCCACAATCAATATGACAGTTATTTAAACATATTTCCTAAACCACACATGAAAAATGTCTAATAATGCTTGGAAAAAATTATTTTTGTGAGTTTTACTGGAAAAACATAGTTTGTAATGTTTGTAAAGACACAAGTTAGTTGTACTCAAGATGACAGTATAACTGTCATAATACATATGAAAGTTATATAAACATAATTCCAAACATGCATTATGTCTAAAAATACCTGTAAAATTGTATCCATGTGAGTTTTACTAGAATAATTTTTTTTTGTCGTTACTAAATCCATCCATTTTCTTCCGCTTAACCGAGGTCGGGTTGCGGGGGCAGCAGCCTAAACAGAGAAGCCCAGACTTCCCTCTCCCAAGCCACTTCTTCCAGCTCTTCTCGGGGGATCCTGAGGCGTTCCCAGGCCAGCCGGGAGACATAATCTTCCCAATGTGTCCTGGGTCTTCCCCGTGGCCTCCTGCCGGTCGGACTTGCCCTAAACACCTCCCTCGGGAGGCGTTCGGGTGGCATCCTGAGCAGATGCCCGAACCACCTCATCTGGCTCCTCTCAATGTGGAGGAGCAGCGCCTTACTTTGAGTTCCTCCCGGATGACAGAGCTTCTTATCCTATCTCTAAGGGAGAGACCCGCCACCCGGCGGAAGAAACTCAATTTGGCCGCTTGTACCCGTGATCTTGTATTTTCGGTCAAAACCATGACCATGGGTGCAGGATGGGAATGTAGATCGACCGGTAAATTTAGAGCTTTTAATTCTGGCTCAGCTCCTTCTTCACCACAATGGATCGATATAGCGTCCTCATTAATGAAGACGCCGCACCGATCCGCCTCACTCGTGAACAAGACTCCTAGGTACTTGAACTCCTCCACTTGGGGCCATCTAGTATGTGCCATCGCCTCCTCAACCTGGAAATGGCACCCCACCCTTTACCGGGCGAGAACCATGGAGGTGCTGATTCTCATCCCAGTCGCTTCATACTCGGCCATCCAATGAGAGCTGGAGATCCTGGCCACTTAAGCCATCAGGACCACATCAACTGCAAAAAGCAGAGACCTAATCCTGCAACCACCAAACCGGATCCCCTCAACGCCATGACTGCAATTCTGTCCATAAAAGTTAATAACAGAATCGGTGACAAAGGGCAGCCTTGGTCCGCCAAGGCTGCCCTTTGTGTGGTTTAGTCCAACCCTCACTGGAAAGAGGTCCGACTTACTGCCGGCAATGCGGACCAAGCTCTGACACTGATCATACAGGGAGCGACCCGCCACAATCAGACAGTCCGATACCCCATACTCTTGTCTTTGAGCCGGGGGGACAACAAGAATTGCCACCCCAGCCTCTCATTGCTTGCAACGCCATAGTGGAAGAGAGTCCAGCCCCTCTCGAGAGAACAGGTTCCTGTGCGTCGAAGTGAGTCCAACTTTATCGAGCCGGAACTTCTCCACCTCGCACACCAGCGCAGGCTCCTTTCCTCCCAGCGAGGTGACATTTCACGTCAGAAGAGCTAGCTTATGTAGCCGATGATCGGACCGCCAAGTGCCCTGCCTTCGGCTGCCGCTCAGCTCACACTGCACCCGACCTCTATAACCCAGCCCATGAGTGGTGAGCCCATTGGAGGAGGGAACCACGTTGCTTCATTGAGCTGAGCCAGCCAACAGGCGCTCGCCATCGTGCCCCACCTCTGGGCCTGGCTCCACAGGGGAGCCACGGTGACCCGCGTCCGGGCGAGGAAAAATCTAGGACCTCGATTTGTACTTTTCATAAAGGTCTTTGAGCTGCTCTTTGTCTGATCCCTCACCTAGGACCTATTTGTCTTGGGAGAGCCTACGAGGGCCCACAGAAGCCCACAGACAGCATAGCTCCTAGGATCAGTGGGACACGCAAACTCCTCTACCACGATAAGGTGGCGGCTCAGAAAGGAGGTTATATAAACATAACTCCAAAACCAAACATGCATTATGTCTAAAAATGCCTAAAATATTGTATCTGTGTGACTTTTACTAGAATCGGTTGTTTTTGTAAGGTTTGTAAATACAAACATTTGGTTTTACTCACTATGGTAAATGGGTTATACTTGTATAGCGCTTTTCTACCTTCAAGGTACACAAAGCGCTTTGACACTATTTTTACATTCATCCATTCACACACACATTCACACACTGATGGCGGGAGCTGGCATGCAAGGCCCTAACCACAACCCATCAGGAGCAAGGGTAAAGTGTCTCCCTCAAGGACACAACGGACGTGACGAGGTTGGTAGAAGGTGGGGATCGAACCAAAAACCCTCAAGTTGCTGGAACGGCCACTCTCCCAACTGCGCCACGCCTTCCCCATGTATACTGTCTCTGTCTCTGTATCTGACAGTTATTTAAACATAACTCCGAAACCACACATGCAAAATGGCTAATAAGAGAAATGTATCTTTGTGAGTTTTACTGGAAAAAAATATTTTGTAAGGTTTGCAAAGACACAAGTCATACTAAATATGAAAAGTTATAAACCTAACTCCAAAACCAAACCTGCATTATGTCTAAAAATGCCTGTAATATTGTATCTTTGTGAATTTTACTAGAATCAGAAGGTTTATAAGGTTTAAAAATACAACATTTATGTTTACTCATGACAGTATAACTGCCACACGCAATATGACAGTTATTTAAAAACTCCTAATCCACACAAGCAAAATGGCTATTGATGCCTGAAATAATGCATCCTTGGGAGTTTTACTCAAAACATATGCTTTTTTAAATCTTGCAAACACAAAAAGTAGTTTTTTTACTCAATATGACTGTAATGTTCTTAAAATCCTGAGATAATACGAAAAAAGCAAAAAAAAATGTATTCCATTATAATTCCTAAACCAAACATGCAAAATGTGTAAAAATGCCTGTAATCTTGAATCAATGTATGTTTTACTAGAATCAGTTGTGTTTGAAAGGTTTGCAAATAGAAAAATTAGGTTTTTTTCACCATGACAAAGTCCACTCAATATGACAGTAAATTAAACATAACACCTAAACTACACATTAAAATGAGCTAATATTGCCTGAAATAATGCATTCTTGTGAGTTTTACTCGAAACATATGCTTTTTTAAGGCTTGCAAACACAAAAAGTATTTTTTTACTCAATATGACAGTAATGTTCTTAAAATCCTGAGCTAATGCGAAAAAAGCAATAAAAATGTATTCCAACATAATTCCTAAACCAACAATGTAAAATGTCTAAAAATGCCTGTAATATTAAATCCATGTAAGTTTTACTAGAATCAGTTGTTTTAGTAAGGTTTGCAAATACAAAAATTAGGTTTTACTCTGTCAAACTCAATATGACAGTTATTTAATCATAACTCCTAAACTACACATGCAATATGGCTAAAAATGCTTTGAAATAATGCATCCTTGGGAGTTTTCCTCGAAACCTATGCTTTTTTAAGGCTTGCAAACACAAAAAGTGTTTTTTACTTAATATGACGGTAATCTTCATAAAATCCTGAGATAATGCGAAAAAAGCAATAAAAATGTATTCCATCATAATTTCTAAACTAAACATGCAAAATGTGTAAAAATGCCTGTATTATTGAAGCCATGTGAGTTTTACTATAATTCCTAAACCAACAATGCAAAATGTCTAAAAATGCCTGTAATATTAAATCCATGTAAGTTTTACTAGAATCAGTTGTTTTAGTAAGGTTTGCAAATACAAAAATTAGGTTTTACTCTGTCAACTCAATATGACCGTTTTTTATTCAGAACTCCTAAACTACACATGCAAAATAGCTAATAATGCTTGAAATAATGCATTCTTGGGAGTTTTTCTCGAAACCTATGCTTTTTTAAGGCTTGCAAACACAAAAAGTGTTTTTTATTCAATATGACGGTAATCTTCTTAAAATCCTGAGATAATGCGAAAAAAGCAATAAAAATGTATTCCATCATAATTTCTAAACTAAACATTCAAAATGTGTAAAAATGCCTGTATTATTGAATCCATGTGAGTTTTACTAGAATCAGTTGTTTTTGTAGGGTTTGCAATAAAAAAAATAGTTTTTTTTCACTATGACAATTTACACTCAATATGACAGTAAATTAAACATAACTCCTAAACTACACATAAAAATGAGCTAATATTGCCTGAAAAAAATGCATTTTTGTGAGTTTTACTCAAACCATATGCTTTTTTAAGGCTTGCAAACAAAAAAAAGTAGTTTTTTACAAAATAAACAGTAATGTTCTTAAAATCCTGAGATAATGCGAAATAAGCAATAAAAACGTATTCCAACATAATTCCTAAACCAACAATGCAAATTTTCCAAAAAATCCTGTAATATTAAATCCATGTGAGTTTTACTAGAATCAGTTGTTTTTGTAAGGTTTGCAAATAAAAAAAATAAGTTTTACTCACTATGACAGCTTTCACACTCAATATGACAGTTATTTAAAAATAACTCCTAACTACTTCTGCAAAAAGGCTAATGATGCCTCAAATAATGCATTGTAGGGAGTTTTACTCTAAACACATGCTTTTTTAAATCTTGCAAACACAAAAAGTAGTTTTTTACTCAATGGACAGTTATATTCCTAATATCCTGAGATAATGCGAAAAAAGCAATAAAAATGTATTCAATCATATTTCCTAATTTAAACATGCAATATGTGTAAAAATGCCTGTAATATTGAATCCATGTGAGTTTTACTAGAATCAGCTGTGTTTGAAATGTTTGGAAATAGAAAAATTGGTTTTTTTTCACCATGACAATGTACACTCAATATGACAGCAAATTAAACATTACTCCTAAACTACACATAAAAATTAGCTAATATTGCCTGAAATAATGCATTCTTGTGAGTTTTACTCGAAACATATGCTTTTTTAAGGCTTGCAAACACAAAAAGTAGTTTTTTACTCAATATGACAGTAATGTACTTAAAGACTGAGATAATACGAAAAAAGCAATAAAAGTTTATTCCAACATAATTCCTAAACCAACAATGCAAATTGTCTAAAATTGCCTGTAATATTAAATCCATGTGAGTTTTACTAGAGTCAGTTGTTTTTGTAAGGTTTGCAAATACAATAATTACGTTTTACTCACTATGACAGTATACTTTCACACTCAATTTTACAGTTATTTAAACATAACTCCTAACTACTTATGCAAAATGGCTAATGATACCTCAAATAATGCATTCTACGGAGTTTTACTCTAAACACATCCTTTTTTAAATCTTGCAAACACAAAAAGTAGTTTTTTACTCAATATGACAGTTATATTCCTAAAATCCTGAGATAATGCGAAAAAAGCAATAAAAATGTATTCAATCATATTTCCTAAATCAAACATGCAATATGTGTAAAAATGCCTGTAATATTGAATACATGTTAAATTTACTAGAATCAGCTGTGTTTGAAATTTTTGCAAATAAAAAAATTAGTTTTTTTTCACCATGACAATGTACACTCAATTTGACAGTAAATTAAACATTACTCCTAAACTACACATAAAAATCAGCTAATATTGCCTGAAATAATGCATTCTTGTGTTTTACTCGAAACATATGCTTTTTTAAGGCTTGCAAACACAAAAAGTAGTTTTTTACTCAATATGACAGTAATGTTCTTAAAGTCCTGAGTTAATACGAAAAAAGCAATAAAAATGTATTCCAACATAATTCCTAAACCAACAATGCAAAATGTCTAAAAATGCCTGTTTTAGTATGGTTTGCAAATACAAAAATTAGGTTTTACTCTGTCAAACTCAATATGACAGTTATTTAATCATAACTCCTAAACTACACATGCAAAATGGCTAATAATGCTTGAAATAATGCATCCTTGGGAGTTTTTCTCGAAACCTATGCTTTTTTAAGGCTTGCAAACACAAAAAGTGTTTTTTTACTCAATATGACGGTAATCTTCTTAAAATCCTGAGATAATGCGAAAAAAGCAATAAATTATGTTTTCCATCATAATTTCTAAACTAAACATGCAAAATGTGTAAAAATGCCTGTATTATTGAATCCATGTGCGTTTTACTATAATCAGTTGTTTTTGTAAGGTTTGCAAATACAAAAATTAAGTTTTACTCACTATGACAGTATCTTTCACACTCAAAATGCCTGTATTATTGAATCCATGTGAGTTTTACTATAATTCCTAAAGCAACAATGCAAAATGTCTGAAAATGCCTGTAATATTAAATCCATGTAAGTTTTACAAGAATCAGTTGTTTTAGTAAGGTTTGCAAATACAAAAATTTTGTTTTACTCTGTCAAACTCAATATGACAGTTATTTAATCATAACTCCTAAACTACACATGCAAAATGGCTAATAATGCTTGAAATAATGCATCCTTGGGGGTTTTTCTCGAAACCTATGCTCTTTTAAGGCTTGCAAACACAAAAAACGGTTTTTTACTCAATATGACGGTAATCTTCTTAAAATCCTGAGGTAATGCGAAAAAAGCAAAAAAAATGTATTCCATCATAATTTCTAAACTAAACATGCAAAATGTGTAAAAATGCCTGTATTATTGACTCCATGTGAGTTTTACTAGAATCAGTTGTTTTTGTAAGGTTTGCAAATAAAAAAAAAATAGTTTTTTTTCACCATGACAATGTACACTCAATAGGACAGTAAAGTAAACATAACTCCTAAACTACACATAAAAATGAGCTGATATTACCTGAAATAATGCATTCTTGTTAGTTTTACTCGAAACATCTGCTTTTTTAAGGCTTGCAAACACAAAAAGTAGTTTTTTACTCAATATGACAGTAATGTTCTTAAAATCCTGAGATAATGCGAAAAAAGCAATAAAAATGTTTTCCAACATAATTCCTAAACCAAAATGTCTAAAAATACCTGTAATATTAAATCCATGTGAGTTTTACCAAAATCAATTGTTTTTGTAAGGTTTACAAATACAAAAATTAAGTTTTACTCACTATGACAGTATACTGTCACACTCAACATGACAGTTATTTAAAAATAACTCCTAACTACACTTGCAAAAAGGCTAATGATGCCTCAAATAATGCATTCTACGGAGTTTTACTCTAAACACATGCTTTTTTAAATCTTGCAAACACAAAAAGTAGTTTTTTACTCAATGGACAGTTATATTCCTAATATCCTGAGATAATGCAAAAAAAGCAATAAAAATGTATTAAATCATATTTCCTATATCAAACATGCAATATGTGTAAAAATGCATGTAATATTGAATCCATGTGAGTTTTACTAGAATCAGATGTGTTTGAAATTTTTGCAAATACAAAAATTAGTTTTTTTTCACCATGACAATTTACACTCAATATGACAGTAAATTCAACATTACTCCTAAACTACACATAAAAATGAGCTAATATTGCCTGAAATAATGCATTCTTGTGAGTTTTACTCGAAACATATGCTTTTTTAAGGCTTGCAAACACAAAAAGCAGTTTTTTTACTCAATATGACAGTAATGTTCTTAAAATCCTGAGATAATGCGAAAAAAGCAATAAAACTGTATTCCAACATAATTCCTAAACCAACAATGCAAATTGTCTAAAAATGCCTGTAATATTAAATCCATGTGAGTTATACTAGAATCAGTTGTTTTTGTAAGGTTTGCAAATACAAAAATTAAGTTTTACTCTATGACAGTATACTTTCACACTCAATATGACAGTTATTTAAAAATAACTCCTAACTACTTATGCAAAATTGCTAATGATGCCTCAAATAATGCATTCTAAGGAGTTTTACTCTAAACACATCCTTTTTTAAATCTTGCAAACACAAAAAGTGTTTTTACTCAATATGACGGTAATCTTCTTAAAATCCTGAGATAATGCGAAAAAAGCAATAAAAATGTATTCATCATAATTTCTAAACTAAACATGCAAAATGTGTAAAAATGCCTGTATTATTGAATCCATGTGAGTTTTGCTAGAATCAGTTGTTTTTGTAAGGTTTGCAAATAAAAAAAATAGTTTTTTTTCACCATGACAATGTACACTCAATATGACAGTAAATTAAACATAACTCCTAAACTACACATAAAAATGAGCTGATATTGCCTGAAATAATGCATTTTTGTGAGTTTTACTCGAAACATATGCTTTTTTAAGGCTTGCAAACACAAAAAGTAGTTTTTTACTCAATATGACAGTAATGTTCTTAAAATCCTGAGATAATGCGAAACAAGCAATAAAAATGTATTCTAACATAATTCCTTAACCAACAATGCGAAATGTCTAAAAATGCCTGTAATAATAAATCCATGTGAGTTTTACTAGAATCAGTTGTTTTTGTAAGGTTTTCAAATACAAAAATTAAGTTTTACTCACTATGACAGTATACTGTCACACTCAATATGACAGTTATTTAAAAATAACTCCTAACTACACTTGCAAAAAGGCTAATGATGCCTCAAATAATGCATTGTAGGGAGTTTTACTCTAAACACATGCTTTTTTAAATCTTGCAAACACAAAAAGTAGTTTTTTACTCAATGGACAGTTATATTCCTAATATCCTGAGATAATGCGAAAAAAGCAATAAAAATGTATTCAATCATATTTCCTAATTTAAACATGCAATATGTGTAAAAATGCCTGTAATATTGAATCCATGTGAGTTTTACTAGAATCAGCTGTGTTTGAAATTTTTGCAAATACAAAAATTAGTTTTTTTTCACCATGACAATGTACACTCAATATGACAGTAAGTTAAACATTACTCCTAAACTACACATAAAAATGAGCTAATATTGCCTGAAATAATGCATTCTTGTGAGTTTTACTCGAAACATGTGCTTTTTTAAGGCTTGCAAACACAAAAAGTAGTTTTACTCAATATGACAGTTTAATTCCTAAAATCCTGAGATAATGTGAAAAAAGCAATAAAAAATGTATTCCATCATAATTTCTAAACCAAACAGGCAAATTGTCTAAAAATAACTGTAATATTGAATGCATGTGAGTTTTACTAGAATCAGTTGTTTTTGTAAGGTTTGCAAATACAAAAAATAGGTTTTACTTACTATGACAGTTATTTAAACTATATGTATCGTGAGTTTTACTAGAAAAAATATATTTTGAATGTTTACAAAAACAAAAGTTAGTTTTTTTTTACTCAATATGGTAGTATAACTGTCATACTAAATCCATCCATTTTCTTCCGCTTATCTGAGGTCGTGTTGCGGGGGCTGCAGCCTAAGCAGAGAAGCCCAGACTTCCCTATCCCCAACTACTTCGTCCAGCTCTTCTCGGGGGATCCCGAAGCGTTCCTAGGCCAGCCAGCTGATATAATCTTCCCAATGTGTCCTGTGTCTTCCCCGTGTCCTCCTGCCGTTTGGACTTGCCTTAACCAAAAAAGCAATACAAATGTATTCAAACACAACTCCTAAACAAAACATGTAAAATGTCTAAAATGCCTTTAATATTGAATCTATGTGAGTTTTACTAGAATCAGTTGTTTTTGTAAGGTTTGCAAATACAAAAATTAGGTTTTACACTTAACTTTATAACTCAATATGTGTGGCAGTTATACTACCACACTCAATATGACAGTTATTTAAACATAACTCCTCAACTACACATGACCACTTTCTAATAATGCATGAAGAAATGTATCTTTATGAGTTTTACTAGTAACATTTTCTTTTGTAAGGTTTGCAAAGACACAAGTTAGTTTTTTTTACTCACTTTGACAGTATACTGTCACACTCAGATTCAGTTATTTAAACATAACTCCTAAACCACACATACAAAATGGCTAATAATGCCTGTAGAAATGTATCTTTGTGAGTTTTAATGGAAAACAATATTTTGTAAGGTTTGTAAAGACAAAAGTTAGTTTTTTTTTTACTCAACATAACAGTATAACTGTCATACTATATATGAAAGTTATATAAACATAACTTCAAAACTACACATGAACATTTTCTAATAATGCATGAATAAATGTAGCTCTGTGAGTTTTACTCGTAACATTTTCTTTTGTAAGGTTTGCAAAGACACAAGTTAGTTTTTTTCACTCACTTTGACAGTATACTGTCACACTCAATATCAGTTATTTAAACATAACTCCTAAACCAAACATGCAAATGGCTAATAATGCCTGTAAAAATGTACCTCTGTGAGTTTTACTGGGAAAACATATTTTGTAAGGTTTGTAAAGACAAGTTTGTTTTTTGTTTTTTACTGAATAAGACAGTATTACTGTAATACTAAATATGAAAGTTGTATAAACACAACTCCAAAACCAAACATGCATTATGTCTAAAAATGCCTGTGATATTGTATCTGTGAGATTTACTAGAATCAATTGTTTTTGTAAGATTTGCAAATACAAAATTTAGGTTTTACTCACTATGACAGTTATTTAAACATAAATCCTAAACAACAAATGCAAATAGCTAATAATGCTTGAGAACTGTATCTTTGTTATTGAGAGCCTGCTGACCAACCATCTCTGTCTGGACTGGAGCCTGCAGTGCCTCAGACTGGAAGTCTCTCCAGAGAGTGGTGAGGACGGCGGAAAAGATATTCAGGAATCCTCTTCCTCCTATCCAGGAGATCGCAAAAAGCGCTGCCTGACCAGGGCTCAGAAAATTTGCAAAGACTCCTCCCACCCCCACCGAGGACTGTTTTCACTGCTGGACTCTAGAAAGAGGTTCCGCAGCCTCCGAAGCAGAACCTCCAGCTTCTGTAACAGCTTCTTCCCTCAGGCCGTAAGACTCTTGAACGCATTTAATTAAATTATCCCCTCAATTCCCCTCAAAATGGATTAACTTGCTGGAATAAAAAAAACACAATATAACATACACCCATAAACGTGGGCGCATGTGGAAAAAGTGCAATATATTTATCTGCACAGTAATCTTTTTATTTATTTATTTATATATATTTAAGTATATTTATTTATTTTATATATATATTTATATTTATTTATTTATATATGCACCTTATTGCTTTTTTATCCTGCACTACCATGAGCTTATGTAACGAAATTTTGTTATCTGTGCTGTAAAGTTAAAATTTGAATGACAATAAAAAGAAAGTCTAAGTCTTTACCAGAATAATGATCTTTTGTAAGGTTTGCAAAGACACGTTAGTTGTTTTTTTTACCCAATATGACAGTATAACTGTCATACTAAATATGAAAGTTGTAAAAACATAACTCCAAAACCAAACAAGCAATCCGTCTAAAAATGCATGTAATATTGAATCTATGTGAGTTTTACCAGAATCAGGTATTTTGGTAAGGTTTAAAATTACAAAAATTAGGTCATAATGACATATTACTGCCACATTCAATATGACAGTTATTTAAACATAACTCCTAAACCACACATGCAAAATGGCTAATAATGCCTGTAGATATGTATCTTTGTGAGTTTTACTACAAAAAAATATATTTTGTAAGGTGTGCAAAGACACAAGTTAGTTTTTTTTACTTAATATGACAGTATAACTGTCATACTAAATCCATCCATTTTCTTCCGCTTATCCGAGGTCGGGTTGCGGGGGCAGCAGCTTAAGCAGAGAAGCCCGGACTTCCCTCTCCCAACCACTTCGTCCAGCTCTTCTCGGGGGATCCCGAGGCGTTCCCAGCCCAGCCGGGAGACATAGTCTTCCCAATGTGTCCTGGGTCTTCCCCGTGGCCTCCTGCCCGTCGGACTTGCCCTAATGAAAAAAACAATAAAAAAGTATTCAAACACAACTCTAAACCAAACATGTAAAATGTCTAAAAATGCCTGTAATATTGAATCGATGTGATGTGTATTGTGGTAAGGTTAACATTTACAAAAATTAGGTTTTACTCATAATAACAGTATAACTGCCTTATTCAATTTAACATTTATTTAAACATAACTCCTAAACCACCTTTGTGAGTTTTACTGGAAAAAAATATTTTTTAAGGTTTGTACAGATACAAGTTAGTTTTTTTTATTCAATATGACAGTATTACTGTCATACTAAATATGAAAGTTATATAAACATTACTCCAAAACCAAACATGCATTATGTTTAAAAATGCCTGTAATATTGTATCCTTGCAAGTTTTACTAGAATCAGTTTTTTTTTTTGAAGGTTTTCAAATACCAAAATTAGGTTTTATTTACTTTGACAGTTATTTAAACATAACTCCTAAACAACAAATGCAAAATGGCTAATAATGCTTGGAGAAATGTATCTTTGTTTGTTTTACTAGAATGATTATATTTTGTAAAGTTTGCAAAGACACAAGTTAGTTTTTTTTACTTAATATGACAGTATAACTGTCATACTAAATCCATCCATTTTCTTCCGCTTATCCAAGGTCGGGTTGCGGGGGCAGCAGCCGAAGCAGAGAAGCCCAGACTTCCCTCTCCCAAGCCACTTCGTCCAGCTCTTCTCGGGGGATCCTGAGGCGTTCCCAGGCCAGCCGGCTTACATAGTCTTCCCAATGTGTCCTCTGTCTTCCCCGTGGCCTCCTGCTGTTCGGACTTGCCCTAACGAAGAAAGCAATAAAAATGGATTCAAACACAACTCCTAAACCAAATATGTATAATGTCTAAAATGCCTGTAATATTGAATCAATGTGAGTTTTACTAGAAGTGAAGTGAATTATATTTATATAGCGCTTTTCTCTAGTGACTCAAAGCGCTTTACATAATGAAACCCAATATATAAGTTACATTTAAACCAGTGTGGGTGGCACTGGGAGCAGGTGGGTAAAGTGTCTTGCCCAAGGACACAACAGCAGTGACTAGGATGGCGGAAGCGGGGATCGAACCTGCAACCCTAAAGTTGCTGGCACGGCCGCTCTACCAACCGAGCTATACCGCCCCCTATACAAGTTAGTTTTTCTTTTTCAATATGACAGTATTACTGTCATACTAAATATGAAAGTTATATAAACATTACTCCAAAACCAAACATGCATTATGTTTAAAAATGCCTGTAATATTGTATCCATGTGAGTTTTACTAGAATCAGTTGTTTTTGTAAGGTTTGCAAAAACAAAAATTAGGTTTAACACTTAATAGTATGACTGCCACACTCAATATGACAGTTATTTAAACATAACTCCTAAACTACACATGAACATTTTCTAATAATGCATGAAGAAATGTATCTTTGTGAGTTTTACTAGAATCAGTTGTTTTTATTAGGTTTGCAAATACAAAATTAGGTTTTACACATAATGACAGTATAACTGCCACACTCAATATGACAGTTATTTAAACATAACTCCTAAACCACATATAAAAAATGTCTAATAATTGTCAGGTTCAAATACAGGACATCTGTTACACAAGACAAAAGGCAAGGAATCAAACAGAGACAGAATTCAATTTGGACTCAATTGAGGAGAGACGGCTTCAACCTGTAACCTCTTACAGTGTCTTAGCACGCTCTGACGAAGAAGGTTCTCGTCTCCTCTTTTAATTCAGATGTTCCATGTTCACGCACCAACATATGTCACAATAGGAATGGGGAGGTATGTAAAACAGTCATTGTTTTTGGTCGCTTTGAAGTCCAAGAAGAGGACTTCTCGGGCTTGGCTCTTCCTGGATCCAGCTGGGGCAGGTGTTGGAGGACAATGGACAACCCCTCCCGTCTCCTGTCCACAGTGACTTCAAGAGGGCAGCGTGTCGTAAATAGCGTTGACCAAATAGTTGGAAGAGAGTTTGTGTATTACTTCAAAGAGAGTTCGTTTAACACTTCAAAGAGAGTTCCTCCAGGAGTTGAGCACATCCTGCCATCTGTCCGTGCTGAAATCACAGTGGCATTTCACGAGCCTTCATCCTTTTGTTAGGCCTCGAAATACAGCATTCATAATACAACATTTCTTTTGTGATAACTTACAAACAATTATTCCAACATTTCCCCCCTGTTTATCGCAAAAACTTTCCCACAATCTCCTTATCCCTAATAACTTCTTCTTGCAATTTTCAGTTAATGGTTAATTTCCTGACGACAAAGTTATGTTTACACTAAGAGTTCAACATCAATTTTTCTCATCGTTACTCGTGTCTGGAAACAGATCAGGAACACCATCCAGGTAGGTATCCCCATCATCAGATTCATCTTCCTTATTGTCCGCCAGGAAGTGCATCTGAACAGCTTTATCATCTGCTGGGCTAATCGCTGTGGTAATGAGACGGTTAAGCAGAGAACGCAGACAGGGAATACAACAACATCCACACAACGTCAGTATTGATACCAAAGACTTGTATTTGCCGAAACCGTCCATCCACCCATCCCACATAGATGTATCTATGCCTGAGTGCTCTTTCATTTTACCGTTGAGGGTGCGAAGGCCTTCCAGTGCTTTGGTCAGGCTACCTTCTGCATCGGTGTTGTTTGGTATGAACGTGCAACACTGTTCACCAAATATTGCGCACACACCCCCTCTTTCCGCTAACAACATGTCCAGCGCCATACGGTTTTGAAAGTCCATAAGGGAGGTGGCGGCGAGTTGATCAGCGACTGCTTCAAGTCCGGCCTGTGTCCAATTTCCCAATCTCTGTACGTTGTAGTGGACATAGTTTATTCTGTCAACATTCTTGTTAATCGTACACCACCAGTAGACGGATGATTCAAATTCAGCTGCAACTTGATTTACCAATTTATAGTCGTCAGATACACCTCTTGGACACCCATCAATATAAGTTGGATCTACAACCCTTTGCCAGTTTACATCATGTCTAATTATTTTCCAATGTTCAGATATCAAACTGTTCAGGCGTGTTAACAATTCTTGTACAAATATTGATACTTTTACTATGTGTATGCAGTTATCTGATGATACGTTTCCTAACTGTTGTACAGAGTCTTGCATGTTAATGCAGGTATAATTAGCTTTTTTCACATATTTATCAAATATTGGTTTCTGTTTTGTCTCTTTAGCTACAGGGTCAATTTTGTTTTGCTCATTACTTCAATTAAACTTTTTTTGACTCATCTTGAGTAATTGTCTGGGCTTATACATACAACACAATCAGTTTTTGTAGCCTTTCCCACTTGCTCCGCCATAAGGAACAAATTAATTACCAAAACAGGAACCAATTATTATCAAACTTTGACACACCATCAAATGGTATGCTTACAACTTTGTCACAGTGGAATTTGTAGTGTGCTAGTTAACATGTCCCTTTGATAACACAAATACAATTCCAAATACTTTTTTTCCATTATATGACCTTTTTAAATACAATCCCAAATACTTTTTCCCATTACTGTTTTTCTGGCATGGGTTTTCTGGCATTTTTTCCACTAATGGGGTTACTCCGAATCCTCCCATTGCCCGTCTTCTAATACGACCTCCCCTGTGAGTGTATTTTACTTCTTGATTCTGCCAGTGGTTTGGGTTTACTATGGGTGCAGTATCATTTTGTTTCCTGAGTTCTACATTTTACTCAGATTCCCAAGTGAACCATATTAGGGGGGCAGGGCCGACCAGTACCAATATCGTTAACCCATATGTTATGGACCGTCTGAGCCATTGGGGTGTCATTTCTGCTGATTCACTCCTCTACCAAGGTCAGTGGTTTGGCTCAACTCTAGTCATCGTGTGCGTCCACACTATTACCAGACTTTGCTTCCCTTTCCTTATTGGATGATTCAACAGAAATGACCTTTTTACAATGTACTAAGTGTACCCAGGTTGGTCTTTCCACTATCTTTCAAATGGTGTTAGTCCTGTTGTACTTGTAATGTTAATGTACATTTTTACTAAATATTTGCATAATGCTTTTGCTACTGTCAGCACATCTGCTTTTCCTTTAGGAAATATTTCTAACTACTTTGAAAATGCATCTACTATGACCAGACAATAATGTTTTCCTTCACTCTTATTTAGTTAATTGCATAGATGTTTTATACAATTTTTTTTATAAGAATTAAACTATAGGAAGTATAGTACTTCTGTATAAGGGCATTCATATCCCTCCTGTTGAGCCATGAGTTCAACCTTGGCTCAATATTGCTGCTCACTTATACCGATTTTTCTTTGTAAGATTGGTTTATTGTCTGGACATACATAGATGTCTTTTTTGTTCAACATCATCCTCATAATTTCTTTGTATTCCTTTCATTGCTTGTCTCAATATATTGGTCAACTTGTTTTTGTAGTTCTTACAGCGTTTTTCAGCATTCTCTGTTCTTGATTTGATAAACGCCTTACAAAGTCTATTTTTCTTTTTACATGCATTTTTCAAACTGTTTATCATCCAAGGTGCATTATTTTGCCTTTGTTTAGATCTGCATGGAACCTCAGGACAATGCTTGTTATACAGAGTAATATAATGTTTACGAAAAGAATCATAGACCGTGTTTATATCGTCTGTATACACCTCTTCCCACTCTTGTTTTAATAGGTCATACCTGAAGTTGTTAATATGATTGACACTTCTTTTCCTCTTAAGTATTTGATGATATGCTCTTTTAGGGAATTGATAGTCAAATATTGCAAATATAGGCAGATGATCACTTATGTCATTTATCACTAACCCAGCAGTGATGTGAATCCCTAAAACATTTGTAAAGATTTTGTCTATTAAGGTTGCACTAGTTGTGGTTATTCTACTAGGCTTTGTAATTAATGGGTACAGCCCTTTTTCATATAATATCTCTATCTTATCTTAGCTCAACACTCAGATGTATGGTGTTGCAAATGTCTGAAACATAATCTAACTTAAGAATGTTATACTACTACACTTCAAAGTTAAACCTACTTTAAATTTACATGTAATAAATTCACTTTCACACCTCCCCCACTGCGCCACGCACACACACACACACACACACACACACAAGGTGGTGTGTGAGGGCGTGAGTGCACTTCTTAGGGCAAAGGTCAGCAACACTTGAGCTTCTCTCCTTTTTTTTTTTCTTTCTTCCCTCAGCTAATAAACATGTAACCCACTTTATCATTTTATCATACTATACATCTCAACTCTTATTATAGTTATTAATCTAGGTTTTTATTTGTTCCATTATTTAATTATACATATATATATTTGTATATATAAAAGCGCTCTTTATATATCCAAACATACATGTATATCTTCAGTCTACCTTTTCTTCATCTCTTATTTCAATACCCCCATTATCTCTCTCTCGCATTAGTTTATTTCATTTTGCATTAATTCTTATTATTGATTTTTCCCTATTTCTTCATCTATTTTTACTTTTATCTCATTTTAGCACTTTGAGATTTTTCTCCTATTTGCTTTTTCTTTTAACCTATTTTTATTTTTATTTGAACCTCCAGGGTTTTTACACAATTTGTACCTGGAAAGATACACACTTAAACACACACTAACAAACAAACAAACAAACACGTTTGCAGTGATCTTACCACCAATGGCATACGCTGACAACATGACTAATTGGTGTCGTCTTTTAACAGTCATGCTGAGTTACTTAGATTTTTTTTTTTTCCCCAGGACAGTTTCTTGCAAAATGTCCTTCTCTGCTTCAACTCCAACATGCAGTCGGGTGTAACCGCTGACGTTGTGATTGTTGTCTTCTATTTTGGTTTAAATAGATTGTAATAGACCATATTAGATCTGCGTTTCTTTGTGTCCCTCTTTCCATTTTGAGAATTTGGAGTAATCCGTCGCCTCCTACAGAGCCGAAACTTATAAGGATTACTTTTGTCTTTGTTGTAAGATAGTGGTTTAATTTATTATTGTGGTACACGTCGCTTCTACTGGAGATGGTTCCCCAGTGGAGGTGTCTTGCCTAGAGCATCCACAATAACCCACTATTTACTTCTCACAACTTTCATATGGAGTGATAGCCTAATGGCGATTACTCCCACACACTCTCACATTCACACCTTTCAGTATATTGATCTACGGAAATTTCAATGTATATTACATGCGGACTCCGTCGCCCTCCAGGTTATTGTTTTTTCACGGACAAAATTCAGTTTTTTATTCTGAATAGACCATTTTAGGTCTGTTGGACTCCGACGTCCCCAGGATTATGGTTCACGGATATTTCAAATTATTGTGGGCTCCGACACCCCCTAGTATGTTTGTTTATGGATATTACGGATTCCAGTTTTCGCGGTTCCGTTTACCTGCAGTCTTTTGGCCTCTTCAGTTTTTATCTTAATTCAGTTTTTATTTAAAATTTTAATACTCACGGACGTTGGACTCCGACGTCCCTCTAATTTGGCCTTTTTACCTGTTAGAGCCTAGGATTTACAGGGTTTGTCTATGCGTCGTAACCCTCAGTCACACGCTTCTTCTTAGTCGTTTCTCTCTTCGTCAATTTAAAACGTACTCACTGCTCTCTGCGTTCCTTCCTGTTGTCCTCGGATTTTCCGTCAGTCTTTCAATTCCAGCCCGAAATGAAGAAAAAGCAGTTCCTCAATCAGGATTTGGTTGCCATGGTCCTCTGGTTTCACTCACTCATGCTGGAATCGTCAGACGTGTTGGAATCCGGCTCGAAGGACCAATTAGATGTCAGGTTCAAATACAGGACATCTGTTACACAAGACAAAAGGCAAGGAATCAAACAGAGACAGAATTCAATTTGGACTCAATTGAGGAGAGACGGCTTCAACCTGTAACCTCTTACAGTGTCTTAGCACGCTCTGACGAAGAAGGTTCTCGTCTCCTCTTTTAATTCAGATGTTCCATGTTCACGCACCAACATATGTCACAATAGGAATGGGGAGGTATGTAAAACAGTCATTGTTTTTGGTCGCTTTGAAGTCCAAGAAGAGGACTTCTCGGGCTTGGCTCTTCCTGGATCCAGCTGGGGCAGGTGTTGGAGGACAATGGACAACCCCTCCCGTCTCCTGTCCACAGTGACTTCAAGAGGGCAGCGTGTCGTAAATAGCGTTGACCAAATAGTTGGAAGAGAGTTTGTGAATTACTTCAAAGAGAGTTCGTTTAACACTTCAAAGAGAGTTCCTCCAGGAGTTGAGCACATCCTGCCATCTGTCCGTGCTGAAATCACAGTGGCATTTCACGAGCCTTCATCCTTTTGTTAGGCCTCGAAATACAGCATTCATAATACAACATTTCTTTTGTGATAACTTACAAACAATTATTCCAACAATAATGCGTGAAGAAATGTATCTTTGTGATTTTTATTAGAAACGTTTTCTTTTGTGAGGTTTGCAAAGACACAAGTTAGTTTTTTTTACTCAATATGACAGTGTAACTGCCACACTCACTATGACAGTTATTTAAACATAACTCCTAAACTCATACTTGCCAACAATGAGACCTCCGATTTCAGGAGGTGGGGGTGGGGAAGGCGTGGTCGGGGGCGGGGTGGGGGCGTGGTTGGGGGTGTGGTTAAGAGGGGAGGAGTATATTTAGAGATAAAATTAACCAAGTCAAGTATTTCATATATATATACATATATATATATATATATATATATATATATATATATATATATAAATAAATGATAAATGGGTTGTACTTGTATAGCGCTTTTCTACTTTCAAGGTACTCAAAGCGCTTTGACACTACTTCCACATTTACCCATTCACACACACATTCACACACTGATGGAGGGAGCTGCCATGCAAGGCGCTAACCAGCACCCATCAGGAGCAAGGGTGAAGTGTCTTGCTCAGGACACAACGGACATGACGAGGTTGGTACTAGGTGGGGATTGAACCAGTGACCCTCGGGTTGCGCACGGCCACTCTTCCACTGCGCCACGCCGTCCCTACATATATATATATATATATATATATATATATATATATATATATATATATATATATATATATATATAAAATAAATACTTGAATTTCAGTTTTCATTTATTTACACATATACACACACATAACACTCATCTACTCATTGTTGAGTTAAGTGTTGAATTGTCCATCCTTGTTCTATTCTCTGTCACTATTTTTCTAACCATGCTGAACACCCTCTCTGATGATGCATTGCTGTGTGGCACGCACAAAAGTGCTTTCATCAAATGCACGAGAGTCTGGAATTTTCCACCCCTCCTGAGCATGGCCAAAAACCGGTCAATCTTTGCTTCCTGAGGAAGATCTTCACTGCCAAGCACTTGGTACTCCACTACTTCTTCCCGGAGGCTATCCAGGTCCAATCGCAGCTGCGGCTTGGAACTTATAAGCGTGTTTCTTCATCTTACTCGTCGTCGGCGTCGCCATGGCTGTATCTTCCGCGTTCTTCTGCTCCGTCTCCTTGTTGTGTGCGCAGTTGTGCACTGCACTCTCTAAAAGCCCTGGATGTTATTGTCACATATGCATGTACAGTAGATGGCAGTATTGCCCTGTTTAAAGAGTGTCACAACATTGCTGTTTAAGGCAGACAAACTGCTTTACGGTAGACGAAAACGTGACTGCTGTTGTTTAGTGTTGTTACCGCGCTGGGAGGACGTTAATGAAACTACCTAACAATAAACCCACATAAGAAACCAAGAACTCGCCCTCGATCATTCTACAGTTATAACGTGATTGGGCAGGCATGCTGTTTATATCGTGGGAAAGCAGACGTGAATACAGGCTGTCCTCACTCAGGTCAGCCTGAATTTCGGGAGATTTTCGGGAGAAAATTTGTCCCGGGAGGTTTTCGGGAAAGGCGCTGAATTTCGGGAGTCTCCTGGAAAATCCAGGAGGCTTGGCAAGTATGCCTAAACTACACATAAAAATGGCTAATAATGCCTGAAATAAGGCATTCTTGTGAGTTTTACTCGAAACATATGCTTTTTTAAGGCTTGCAAACACAAAAAGTATTTGTTTTCCTCAGTATGACAGTAAAGATCTTAAAATCCTGATATAATGCGAAATAAGCAATAACAATGTATTCCATCATAATTCCTACACCAAATAAGCAAAATGTCTAAAAATTCCTGTAATATTGAATCTGTGTGAGTTTTACTAAAATCAGTTGTTTTGGTAAGGTTTACAAATACAAAAATGAGGTTTTACTCTTTATGACAGTTATTTAAACATAACTCCATCCATCCATCCATCCATTTTCTTCCGCTTATCCGAGGTCGGGTCGCGGGGGCTGCAGCCTAAGCAGGGAAGCCCAGACTTTTTTCTCCCCAGCCACTTCGTCCAGCTCCTCCCGGGGGATCCCGGGGCGTTCCCAGGCCAGCCGGGAGAGATAAGCTTCCCGTTTCCTGGGTCTTCCTGGGCCTCCTACCGGTCGGACGTGCCCGAAACACCTCCCTAGGGAGGCGTTCGGGTGGCATCCTGACCAGATGCCCGAACCACCTCATCTGGCTCCTCTCGAAATGGAGGAGCAATGGCTTTACTTTGAGCTCCTCCCGGATGACAGAGCTTCTCACCCTATCTCTAAGGGAGAGCCCCGCCACCCGGCGGAGGAATCTCATTTCGGCCGCTTGTACCCGTGATTTTGTCCTTTCGGCCATGACACAAAGCTCATGACCATAGGTGAGGATGGGAACGTAGATCGACCGGTAAATCGAGAGCTTTGCCTTCCGGCTCCGCTCCTTCTTCACCACAACGGATCAATACAGCGTCCGCATTACTGAAGACGCCGCACCGTTCCGCCTGTCGATCTCACGATCCACCCTTCCCTCACTCGTGAAGAAGACTCTGAGGTCCTTGAACTCCTCCACTTGGGGCAAGATCTCCTCCACCCTTTTCCGGGCGAGAACCATGGACTCGGACTTGGAGGTGCTGATTCACATCCCAGTCACTTCACACTCGTCTGCGAACCGCTACAGTGAGGGCTGAAGATCTTGGCCAGATGAAGCCATCAGGACCACATCATCTGCAAATAGCAGAGACCTAATCCTGCAGACACCAAACCGGATCCCCTCAACGCCCTGACTGCGCCTAGAAATTCTGTCCATAAAGGTTATGAACAGAATCGGTGACAAAGGGCAGCCTTGGCGGAGTCCAACCCTCACTGGAAACGGGTCCGACTTACTGCCGGCAATGCGGACCAAGCTCTGACTCTTGCAAAGGGAGCGAACCGCCACAATAAGACAGTCGTTACCCCATACTCTCTGAGCACTCCCCACAGGACAGAAATGGTCGAATGCCTTCTCCAAGTCCATAAAGCACATGTAGACTGGTTGGGCAAACTCCCATGCACCCTCAAGGACCCTGCCGAGAGTATAAAGCTGGTCCGCAGTTCCACGACCAGGACGTAAACCACACTGTTCCTCCTGAATCTGAGGTTCGACTATCCGGCGTAGCCTCTTCTCCAGTGCACATGAATAGACCTTACCGGGAAGACTGAGGAGTGTGATCT
>NW_027316602.1:227500-234402 GCF_033978685.3 Nerophis lumbriciformis | reverse complement strand
CCTGACATGTCCACGACGCACCCAGCAAAGGCGCACTGTGATTGGGAAGAAAAGTTGGGAAAGTGGGCAAAAGTCCCGAATTTGGTCCAAAATCACACCCAGGTTCGAGTCCCACAAGTCCCGCCGCGTTCCACCAGTGTCTCGGGGTGCCTACAATGTCCACAACGCACCCAGCAAAGGCGCACTGTGATTGGGAAGAAAAGTTGGGAAAGTGGGCAAAAGTCCCGAATTTGGTCCAAAATCACACCCAGGTTCGAGTCCCGCAAGTCCCGCCGCGTTCCACCAGGGTTCCGGGGTGCCTACAATGTCCACAACGCACCCAGCAAAGGCGCACTGTGATTGGGAAGAAAAGTTGGGAAAGTGGGCAAAAGTCCCGAATTTGGTCCAAAATCACACCCAGGTTCGAGTCCCACAAGTCCCGCCGCGTTCCACCAGGGTTCCGGGGTGCCTACAATGTCCACAACGCACCCAGCAAAGGCGCACTGTGATTGGGAAGAAAAGTTGGGAAAGTGGGCAAAAGTCCCGAATTTGGTCCAAAATCACACCCAGGTTCGAGTCCCACAAGTCCCGCCGCGTTCCACCAGGGTTCCGGGGCGCCTACAATGTCCACAACTCACCCAGCAAAGGCGCACTGTGATTGGGAAGAAAAGTTGGGAAAGTGGGCAAAAGTCCCGCATTTGGTCCAAAATCACACCCAGGTTCGAGTCCCACAAGTCCCGCCGCGTTCCACCAGGGTCTCGGGGTGCCTACAATGTCCACAACGCACCCAGCAAAGGCGCACTGTGATTGGGAAGAAAAGTTGGGAAAGTGGGCAAAAGTCCCGAATTTGGTCCAAAATCACACCCAGGTTCGAGTCCCACAAGTCCCGCCGCGTTCCACCAGTGTCTCGGGGTGCCTACAATGTCCACAACTTACCCAGCAAAGGCGCACTGTGATTGGGAAGAAAAGTTGGGAAAGTGGGCAAAAGTCCCGAATTTGGTCCAAAATCACACCCAGGTTCGAGTCCCACAAGTCCCGCCGCGTTCCACCAGGGTTCCGGGGTGCCTACAATGTCCACAACGCACCCAGCAAAGGCGCACTGTGATTGGGAAGAAAAGTTGGGAAAGTGGGCAAAAGTCCCGCATTTGGTCCAAAATTATACCCAGGTTCGAGTCCCACAAGTCCCGCCGCGTTCCACCAGGGTTCCGGGGTGCCTACAATGTCCACAACGCACCCAGCAAAGGCGCACTGTGATTGGGAAGAAAAGTTGGGAAAGTGGGCAAAAGTCCCGAATTTGGTCCAAAATCACACCCAGGTTCGAGTCCCACAAGTCCCGCCTTGTTCCACCAGGGTTCCGGGGTGCCTACAATGTCCACGACGCACCCAGCAAAGGCGCACTGTGATTGGGAAGAAAAGTTGGGAAAGTGGGCAAAAGTCCCGAATTTGGTCCAAAATCACACCCAGGTTCGAGTCCCACAAGTCCCGCCGCGTTCCACCAGGGTTCCGGGGTGCCTACAATGTCCACGACGCACCCAGCAAAGGCGCACTGTGATTGGGAAGAAAAGTTGGGAAAGTGGGCAAAAGTCCCGAATTTGGTCCAAAATCACACCCAGGTTCGAGTCCCACAAGTCCCGCCGCGTTCCACCAGGGTTCCGGGGTGCCTACAATGTCCACAACGCACCCAGCAAAGGCGCACTGTGATTGGGAAGAAAAGTTGGGAAAGTGGGCAAAAGTCCCGAATTTGGTCCAAAATCACACCCAGGTTCGAGTCCCACAAGTCCCGCCGCGTTCCACCAGTGTCTCGGGGTGCCTACAATGTCCACAACGCACCCAGCAAAGGCGCACTGTGATTGGGAAGAAAAGTTGGGAAAGTGGGCAAAAGTCCCGAATTTGGTCCAAAATCACACCCAGGTTCGAGTCCCACAAGTCCCGCCGCGTTCCACCAGTGTCTCGGGGTGCCTACAATGTCCACAACGCACCCAGCAAAGGCGCACTGTGATTGGGAAGAAAAGTTGGGAAAGTGGGCAAAAGTCCCGAATTTGGTCCAAAATCACACCCAGGTTCGAGTCCCACAAGTCCCGCCGCGTTCCACCAGGGTTCCGGGGTGCCTACAATGCCTAAGACGCACCCAGCAAAGGCGCACTGTGATTGGGAAGAAAAGTTGGGAAAGTGGGCAAAAGTCCCGAATTTGGTCCAAAATCACACCCAGGTTCGAGTCCCACAAGTCCCGCCGCGTTCCACCAGGGTTCCGGGGTGCCTACAATGTCCACACTTACCCAGCAAAGGCGCACTGTGATTGGGAAGAAAAGTTGGGAAAGTGGGCAAAAGTCCCGAATTTGGTCCAAAATCACACCCAGGTTCGAGTCCCACAAGTCCCGCCGCGTTCCACCAGTGTCTCGGGGTGCCTACAATGTCCACAACTTACCCAGCAAAGGCGCACTGTGATTGGGAAGAAAAGTTGGGAAAGTGGGCAAAAGTCCCGAATTTGGTCCAAAATCACACCCAGGTTCGAGTCCCACAAGTCCCGCCGCGTTCCACCAGTGTCTCGGGGTGCCTACAATGTCCTCAACTTACCCAGCAAAGGCGCACTGTGAATGGGAAGAAAAGTTGGGAAAGTGGGCAAAAGTCCCGAATTTGGTCCAAAATCACACCCAGGTTCGAGTCCCACAAGTCCCGCCGCGTTCCACCAGGGTTCCGGGGGTGCCTGGCATGTCCACAACTTACCCAGCAAAGGTGCACTGTGATTGGGAAGAAAAGTTGGGAAAGTGGGCAAAAGTCCCGAATTTGGTCCAAAATCACACCCAGGTTCGAGTCCCACAAGTCCCGCCGCGTTCCACCAGTGTCTCGGGGTGCCTACAATGTCCTCAACTTACCCAGCAAAGGCGCACTGTGAATGGGAAGAAAAGTTGGGAAAGTGGGCAAAAGTCCCGAATTTGGTCCAAAATCACACCCAGGTTCGAGTCCCACAAGTCCCGCCGCGTTCCACCAGGGTTCCGGGGGTGCCTGGCATGTCCACAACTTACCCAGCAAAGGTGCACTGTGATTGGGAAGAAAAGTTGGGAAAGTGGGCAAAAGTCCCGAATTTGGTCCAAAATCACACCCAGGTTCGAGTCCCACAAGTCCCGCCGCGTTCCACCAGTGTCTCGGGGTGCCTACAATGTCCTCAACTTACCCAGCAAAGGCGCACTGTGAATGGGAAGAAAAGTTGGGAAAGTGGGCAAAAGTCCCGAATTTGGTCCAAAATCACACCCAGGTTCGAGTCCCACAAGTCCCGCCGCGTTCCACCAGGGTTCCGGGGGTGCCTGGCATGTCCACAACTTACCCAGCAAAGGTGCACTGTGATTGGGAAGAAAAGTTGGGAAAGTGGGCAAAAGTCCCGAATTTGGTCCAAAATCACACCCAGGTTCGAGTCCCACAAGTCCCGCCGCGTTCCACCAGGGTTCCGGGGTGCCTACAATGTCCACAACGCACCCAGCAAAGGCGCACTGTGAGTGGGCAAGAAAAGTTGGGAAAGTGGGCAAAAGTCCCGAATTTGGTCCAAAATCACACCCAGGTTCGAGTCCCACAAGTCCCGCCGCGTTCCACCAGGGTTCCGGGGTGCCTACAATGTCCACAACGCACCCAGCAAAGGCGCACTGTGATTGGGAAGAAAAGTTGGGAAAGTGGGCAAAAGTCCCGAATTTGGTCCAAAATCACACCCAGGTTCGAGTCCCACAAGTCCCGCCGCGTTCCACCAGGGTTCCGGGGTGCCTACAATGTCCACAATTCACCCAGCAAAGGCGCACTGTGATTGGGAAGAAAAGTTGGGAAAGTGGGCAAAAGTCCCGAATTTGGTCCAAAATCACACCCAGGTTCGAGTCCCACAAGTCCCGCCGCGTTCCACCAGGGTTCCGGGGTGCCTGACATGTCCACGACGCACCCAGCAAAGGCGCACTGTGATTGGGAAGAAAAGTTGGGAAAGTGGGCAAAAGTCCCGAATTTGGTCCAAAATCACACCCAGGTTCGAGTCCCACAAGTCCCGCCGCGTTCCACCAGGGTTCCGGGGTGCCTACAATGTCCACGACGCACCCAGCAAAGGCGCACTGTGATTGGGAAGAAAAGTTGGGAAAGTGGGCAAAAGTCCCGAATTTGGTCCAAAATCACACCCAGGTTCGAGTCCCACAAGTCCCGCCGCGTTCCACCAGGGTTCCGGGGTGCCTGACATGTCCACGACGCACCCAGCAAAGGCGCACTGTGATTGGGAAGAAAAGTTGGGAAAGTGGGCAAAAGTCCCGAATTTGGTCCAAAATCACACCCAGGTTCGAGTCCCACAAGTCCCGCCGCGTTCCACCAGTGTCTCGGGGTGCCTACAATGTCCACAACTTACCCAGCAAAGGCGCACTGTGATTGGGAAGAAAAGTTGGGAAAGTGGGCAAAAGTCCCGAATTTGGTCCAAAATCACACCCAGGTTCGAGTCCCACAAGTCCCGCCGCGTTCCACCAGGGTTCCGGGGTGCCTACAATGTCCACGACGCACCCAGCAAAGGCGCACTGTGATTGGGAAGAAAAGTTGGGAAAGTGGGCAAAAGTCCCGAATTTGATCCAAAATTATGCCCGGGTTGGAGTACCACGAGTCCGGCCGCGTTCCACCGGTGTCCCGGGGGTGCCTGGCATGTCCACAACTTACCCAGCAAAGGCGCACTGTGATTGGGAAGAAAAGTTGGGAAAGTGGGCAAAAGTCCCGAATTTGATCCAAAATTATGCCCGGGTTGGAGTACCACGAGTCCGGCCGCGTTCCACCGGTGTCCCGGGGGTGCCTGGCATGTCCACAACGCACCCAGCAAAGGCGCACTGTGATTGGGAAGAAAAGTTGGGAAAGTGGGCAAAAGTCCCGAATTTGATCCAAAATTATGCCCGGGTTGGAGTACCACGAGTCCGGCCGCGTTCCACCGGTGTCCCGGGGGTGCCTGCCATGTCCACAACTTACCCAGCAAAGGCGCACTGTGATTGGGAAGAAAAGTTGGGAAAGTGGGCAAAAGTCCCGAATTTGATCCAAAATTATGCCCGGGTTGGAGTACCACGAGTCCGGCCGCGTTCCACCGGTGTCCCGGGGGTGCCTGCCATGTCCACAACTTACCCAGCAAAGGCGCACTGTGATTCAGAAGAAAAGTTGGGAAAGTGGGCAAAAGTCCCGAATTTGATCCAAAATTATGCCCGGGTTGGAGTACCACGAGTCCGGCCGCGTTCCACCGGTGTCCCGGGGGTGCCTGGCATGTCCACAACTTACCCAGCAAAGGCGCACTGTGATTGGGAAGAAAAGTTGGGAAAGTGGGCAAAAGTCCCGAATTTGATCCAAAATTATGCCCGGGTTGGAGTACCACGAGTCCGGCCGCGTTCCACCGGTGTCCCGGGGGTGCCTGCCATGTCCACAACTTACCCAGCAAAGGCGCACTGTGATTCAGAAGAAAAGTTGGGAAAGTGGGGAAAAAAAGGACCGGAAAATATCCAAAATTATGCCCGGGTTGGAGTACCACGAGTCCGGCCGCGTTCCACCGGTGTCCCGGGGGTGCCTGGCACGTCCACAACTTACCCAGCAAAGGCGCACTGTCAGTGGGGAAGACCAAACATGTCTCGGATTTTTTCCAAGTACCTTAACGAGAGAGGCTAAAAAGCACCTGTTTTTACCTTCTCTCGTTGTTGTACTTAGAAAAAAAACGAGAAAAAAAAAAATCTGGGTTTTTTTCTAAGTACCTTAACGAGAGAGGCTAAAAAAAACCATTTTTTACCTTCTCTCGTTGTTGTACTTAGAAAAAAAACGAGAAAAAAATTTTTCCCCATTCATTTCAATGGGAGTTCATTTTTTTTTTGGGATTTTTTCTAAGTACCTTAACGAGAGAGGCTTAATTTTTCACCTACTTTTTACCTTCTCTCGATTTTTCGTTTTTTACCTGGTCGACCAAAACACCTCCATCTCGTTACTATGTGCACCATGTCTGACAGGCTGAAATCACAGGGAACGCGTCCGAGTCAAAGTGAGCTATTTTCGGACACAAATATGGTGTTTTTCCCCTCTATCCTCTGGTTCTTTTTTCAAACTGATCTTCCAGCATCTGAGCGACAGGGGCTCATGCAGACACCTGTGTCCGCCCGAGGGGCGCCTTCCCGGACACATATATGGTGCTTCCCCCCTCTTTACCCCGGTCCTTTTTCAAACTGATCTTCCAGCATCTGAGCGACAGGGGCTCATGCAGACACCTGTGTCCGCCCGAGGGGCGCCTTCCCGGACACATATATGGTGCTTCCCCCCTCTTTACCCCGGTCCTTTTTCAAACTGATCTTCCAGCATCTGAGCGACAGGGGCTCATGCAGACACCTGTGTCCGCCCGAGGGGCGCCTTCCCGGACACATATATGGTGCTTCCCCCCTCTTTACCCCGGTCCTTTTTCAAACTGATCTTCCAGCATCTGAGCGACAGGGGCTCATGCAGACACCTGTGTCCGCCCGAGGGGCGCCTTCCCGGACACATATATGGTGCTTCCCCCCTCTTTACCCCGGTCCTTTTTCAAACTGATCTTCCAGCTTCTGAGCGACAGGGGCTCATGCAGACACCTGTGTCCGCCTAAGGGGCGCTGTTTCGGACACATTTTCAACTTTTCCCGCATGAATGAAATCCTGGAACTGATTCCACCCAGGTACTTAGGACTTCCAGGGCTTGAGCGACAGGGGCTCTGTCCGGAGCGTGTGTCCGCCTAGGGGGCGCTGTCCCGGACACATTTTCAACTTTTCCCGCATGGATGAAATCCTGGAACTGATTCCACCCAGGTACTTAGGGCTTCCAGGGCTTGAGCGACAGGGGCTCTGTCCGGAGCGTGTGTCCGCCTAGGGGGCGCTGTCTCGGACACATTTTCAACTTTTCCCGCATGGATGAAATCCTGGAACTGATTC
>NW_027316602.1:202500-215000 GCF_033978685.3 Nerophis lumbriciformis | reverse complement strand
AGGCCGACGTGATATGGTTCTCCACCTGGGTCAGGAAAGCAAAATTGTCCCTCTCCTCGCTGGAAGTCCAAAAAAAAGGCGTGAATTTGACTAAGTGCCTAGGAGCATTTCCCTTTAAGAAGGCCGACGTGCTATGGTTCTCCACCTGGGTCTGGAACGCCAAATTAGTCCCTCTCCTCGCTGGAAGTCCAAAAAAAAGGCGTGAATTTGACTAAGTGCCTAGGAGGATGTCCCTTTAAGAAGGCCGACGTGCTATGGTCCTCCACCTGGGTCAGGAACGCAAAATTGTCCCTCTCCTCGCTGGAAGTCCAAAAAAAAGGCGTGAATTTGACTAAGTGCCTAGGAGGATGTCCCTTTAAGAAGGCCGACGTGCTATGGTTCTCCACCTGGGTACGGAGCGCCAAATTAGTCCCTCTCCTCGCTGGAAGTCCAAAAAAAAGGCGTGAATTTGACTAAGTGCCTAGGAGGATGTCCCTTTAAGAAGGCCGACGTGCTATGGTTCTCCACCTGGGTCAGGAAAGCAAAATTGTCCCTCTCCTCGCTGGAAGTCCAAAAAAAAGGCGTAAATTTGACTAAGTGCCTAGGAGGATGTCCCTTAAAGAAGGCCGACGTGCTATGGTTCTCCACCTGGGTCTGGAACGCCAAATTAGTCCCTCTCCTCGCTGGAAGTCCAAAAAAAAGGCGGAAATTTGACTAAGTGCCTAGGAGGATGTCCCTTTAAGAAGGCCGACGTGCTATGGTTCTCCACCTGGGTCAGGAAAGCAAAATTGTCCCTCTCCTCGCTGGAAGTCCAAAAAAAAGGCGTGAATTTGACTAAGTGCCTAGGAGCATTTCCCTTTAAGAAGGCCGACGTGCTATGGTTCTCCACCTGGGTCTGGAACGCCAAATTAGTCCCTCTCCTCGCTGGAAGTCCAAAAAAAAGGCGTGAATTTGACTAAGTGCCTAGGAGGATGTCCCTTTAAGAAGGCCGACGTGCTATGGTCCTCCACCTGGGTCAGGAACGCAAAATTGTCCCTCTCCTCGCTGGAAGTCCAAAAAAAAGGCGTGAATTTGACTAAGTGCCTAGGAGGATGTCCCTTTAAGAAGGCCGACGTGCTATGGTTCTCCACCTGGGTACGGAGCGCCAAATTAGTCCCTCTCCTCGCTGGAAGTCCAAAAAAAAGGCGTGAATTTGACTAAGTGCCTAGGAGGATGTCCCTTTAAGAAGGCCGACGTGCTATGGTTCTCCACCTGGGTCAGGAAAGCAAAATTGTCCCTCTCCTCGCTGGAAGTCCAAAAAAAAGGCGTAAATTTGACTAAGTGCCTAGGAGGATGTCCCTTAAAGAAGGCCGACGTGCTATGGTTCTCCACCTGGGTCTGGAACGCCAAATTAGTCCCTCTCCTCGCTGGAAGTCCAAAAAAAAGGCGGAAATTTGACTAAGTGCCTAGGAGGATGTCCCTTTAAGAAGGCCGACGTGCTATGGTTCTCCACCTGGGTCAGGAAAGCAAAATTGTCCCTCTCCTCGCTGGAAGTCCAAAAAAAAGGCGTAAATTTGACTAAGTGCCTAGGAGGATGTCCCTTAAAGAAGGCCGACGTGCTATGGTTCTCCACCTGGGTCTGGAACGCCAAATTAGTCCCTCTCCTCGCTGGAAGTCCAAAAAAAAGGCGGAAATTTGACTAAGTGCCTAGGAGGATGTCCCTTTAAGAAGGCCGACGTGCTATGGTTCTCCACCCGGGTCCGGAACTCAAAATTAGTCCCTCTCCTAGTTGGAAGTCATCAAAAAAAGGCGGAAATTTGACTAAGTGCCATCATTTTAGAGTACCAGGACTATAGTGGGGGAATTGGAGCCCTCTGGTGGACACTCGCTGCAAATGCACCCTGAATTAAAGACATTATTTCCAGTTCTTTTGGGGCCCTATTTTCAGGCGTAAATTTGACTAAGTGTCTAGGGGCATGTCCCTTTAAGAAGGCCGACCTGCTATGGTTCTCCACCTGGGTCTGGAACGCCAAATTAGTCCCTCTCCTCGCTGGAAGTCCAAAAAAAAGGCGTGAATTTGACTAAGTGCCTAGGAGCATTTCCCTTTAAGAAGGCCGACGTGCTATGGTTCTCCACCTGGGTCAGGAAAGCAAAATTGTCCCTCTCCTCGCTGGAAGTCCAAAAAAAAGGCGTGAATTTGACTAAGTGCCTAGGAGCATTTCCCTTTAAGAAGGCCGACGTGCTATGGTTCTCCACCTGGGTCAGGAAAGCAAAATTGTCCCTCTCCTCGCTGGAAGTCCAAAAAAAAGGCGTGAATTTGACTAAGTGCCTAGGAGCATTTCCCTTTAAGAAGGCCGACGTGCTATGGTTCTCCACCTGGGTCAGGAAAGCAAAATTGTCCCTCTCCTCGCTGGAAGTCCAAAAAAAAGGCGTGAATTTGACTAAGTGCCTAGGAGCATTTCCCTTTAAGAAGGCCGACGTGCTATGGTTCTCCACCTGGGTCAGGAAAGCAAAATTGTCCCTCTCCTCGCTGGAAGTCCAAAAAAAAGGCGTGAATTTGACTAAGTGCCTAGGAGCATTTCCCTTTAAGAAGGCCGACGTGCTATGGTTCTCCACCTGGGTCAGGAAAGCAAAATTGTCCCTCTCCTCGCTGGAAGTCCAAAAAAAAGGCGTAAATTTGACTAAGTGCCTAGGAGGATGTCCCTTAAAGAAGGCCGACGTGCTATGGTTCTCCACCTGGGTCTGGAACGCCAAATTAGTCCCTCTCCTCGCTGGAAGTCCAAAAAAAAGGCGGAAATTTGACTAAGTGCCTAGGAGGATGTCCCTTTAAGAAGGCCGACGTGCTATGGTTCTCCACCCGGGTCCGGAACTCAAAATTAGTCCCTCTCCTAGTTGGAAGTCATCAAAAAAAGGCGGAAATTTGACTAAGTGCCATCATTTTAGAGTACCAGGACTATAGTGGGGGAATTGGAGCCCTCTGGTGGACACTCGCTGCAAATGCACCCTGAATTAAAGACATTATTTCCAGTTCTTTTGGGGCCCTATTTTCAGGCGTAAATTTGACTAAGTGTCTAGGGGCATGTCCCTTTAAGAAGGCCGACCTGCTATGGTTCTCCACCTGGGTCTGGAACGCCAAATTAGTCCCTCTCCTCGCTGGAAGTCCAAAAAAAAAGGCGGAAATTTGACTAAGTGTCTAGGAGCATTTCCCTTTAAGAAGGCCGACCTGCTATGGTTCTCCACCTGGGTCAGGAACGCAAAATTAGTCCCTCTCCTCGCTGGAAGTCCAAAAAAAAGGTGTAAATTTGACTAAGTGCCTAGGAGGATGTCCCTTTAAGAAGGCCGACCTGCTATGGTTCTCCACCTGGGTCAGGAAAGCAAAATTAGTCCCTCTCCTCGCTGGAAGTCCAAAAAAAAAGGCGTAAATTTGACTAAGTGCCTAGGAGGATGTCCCTTTAAGAAGGCCGACCTGCTATGGTTCTCCACCTGGGTCAGGAACGCAAAATTAGTCCCTCTCCTCGCTGGAAGTCCAAAAAAAAGGCGGAAATTTGACTAAGTGCCTAGGAGGATGTCCCTTTATGAGGCCGACGTGCTATGGTTCTCCACCTGGGTCAGGAAAGCAAAATTGTCCCTCTCCTCGCTGGAAGTCCAAAAAAAAGGCGGAAATTTGACTAAGTGCCATCATTTTAGAGTACCAGGCCTCTATAGAAAAGTTTGGTTTTTTGTCTATGTGTCATCATTTTAGAGTACCAGGGCTCTATAGAAAAGTTTGGTAAATTTGACTAAGTGTCTAGGAGCATTTCCCTTTAAGAAGGCCGACGTGCTATGGTTCTCCACCTGGGTCAGGAAAGCAAAATTGTCCCTCTCCTCGCTGGAAGTCCAAAAAAAAGGCGTGAATTTGACTAAGTGCCTAGGAGGATGTCCCTTTAAGAAGGCTGACCTGCTATGGTTCTCCACCCGGGTACGGAAAGCAAAATTAGTCCCTCTCCTCGCTGGAAGTCCAAAAAAAAGGCGGAAATTTGACTAAGTGCCTAGGAGGATGTCCCTTTAAGAAGGCTGACCTGCTATGGTTCTCCACCCGGGTACGGAAAGCAAAATTAGTCCCTCTCCTCGCTGGAAGTCCAAAAAAAAGGCGTGAATTTGACTAAGTGCCTAGGAGCATTTCCCTTTAAGAAGGCCGACGTGCTATGGTTCTCCACCCGGGTCCGGAACTCAAAATTAGTCCCTCTCCTAGTTGGAAGTCATCAAAAAAAGGCGGAAATTTGACTAAGTGCCATCATTTTAGAGTACCAGGACTATAGCTGGGGAATTGGAGCCCTCTGGTGGACACTCGCTGCAAATGCACCCTGAATTAAACACATTATTTCCAGTTCTTTTGGTGTTCCCGGGGAATGAGAGGCCTTTTGTGGGCCAGAAAGAGTGGGGGACCCTTGGAGCCCCTATTTTCAGACAGTTTGGCTTATTTCGGTGACGCCGGGGCGTCCATCAGGTCTTCCCGGGGAATGAGAGGCCTTTTGTGGCCATATGTCAACAAAAGAGTGGGGAAATGGAGCCCTCCGGTGGACTCCCGCTGCAAATGCACCCCCCAAATTAAATACATTAATTCCAGGCCTTTTGGGGCCCTATATTCAGACGGTGTGTAGCCCTCCAGTGGACTCCCGCCTCCAATGCACCCCCCAAATTAAAGACATCACCCCCCAAATTAAAGGCATCATTTTCAGTTCTTTTGGGGCCCTATTTTCAGACAGTTTGGCGGATTTCCTTGACGCCGGGGAGTCCTACAGGTGTTCCCGGGGAATGAGAGGCCTTTTGTGGGCCAGAAAGAGTGGGGAACCCTTGGAGCCCCTATTTTCAGACAGTTTGGCTTATTTCGGTGACGCCGGGGCGTCCATCAGGTCTTCCCGGGGAATGAGAGGCCTTTTGTGGCCATATGTCAACAAAAGAGTGGGGAAATGGAGCCCTCCGGTGGACTCCCGCTGCAAATGCACCCCCCAAATTAAATACATTAATTCCAGGCCTTTTGGGGCCCTATATTCAGACGGTGTGGAGCCCTCCAGTGGACTCCCGCCTCCAATGCACCCCCATAATTACCGACATCACCCCCCAAATTAAACACATTATTTCCAGTTCTTTTGGGCCCCTATTTTCAGCCGGTTTGGCGTATTTCCTTGACGCCGGGGAGTCCTACAGGTGTTCCCGGGGAATGAGAGGCCTTTTGTGGGCCAGAAAGAGTGGGGAACCCTTGGAGCCCCTATTTTCAGACAGTTTGGCTTATTTCGGTGACGCCGGGGCGTCCATCAGGTCTTCCCGGGGAATGAGAGGCCTTTTGTGGCCATATGTCAACAAAAGAGTGGGGAAATGGAGCCCTCCGGTGGACTCCCGCTGCAAATGCACCCCCCAAATTAAATACATTAATTCCAGGCCTTTTGGGGCCCTATATTCAGACGGTGTGGAGCCCTCCAGTGGACTCCCGCCTCCAATGCACCCCCATAATTACCGACATCACCCCCCAAATTAAACACATTATTTCCAGTTCTTTTGGGCCCCTATTTTCAGCCGGTTTGGCGTATTTCCTTGACGCCGGGGAGTCCTACAGGTGTTCCCGGGGAATGAGAGGCCTTTTGTGGGCCAGAAAGAGTGGGGAACACTTGGAGCCCCTATTTTCAGACAGTTTGCCGTATTTCGGTGACGCCGGGGCGTCCGTCAGGTCTTCCCGGGGAATGTGAGGCCTTTCGTGGGCCATATTTTCAGACAGATTGGCCTGTTTCAGTGACGCCGAGGCGTCCATCAGGTCTTCCCGGGGAGTGTGAGGCCTTTTGGGGCCCTATTTTCAGACAGAAAAAAAAGAAAAGTAACCCTTACACTACAAAGGACAGCGGGGAAACGCCCCCCCAGCAAAGTCACAGGGGAAGTGGGGTAGACAAGTGGAGAGTGTCTGGGGAAAAGTCCACAAAATGATCAAAAATCACACACAGGTACGAGTGCCACAAGTCCCGCCGCGTCCCACCCGAGTCCGAGGTGCCCCCCACATGCCCAAAACGCACCCAGCAAAGGCGCACTGTGAGTGGGGAAGAAAAGTTGGAAAAGTGGGCAAAAGTCCCGAATTTGATCCAAAATTATACCCAGGTTCGAGTCCCACAAGTCCCGCCGCGTTCCACCAGGGTTCCAGGGTGCCTGACATGTCCACGACGCACCCAGCAAAGGCGCACTGTGATTGGGAAGAAAAGTTGGAAAAGTGGGCAAAAGTCCGGAAAATGACCAAAAACCACACCCAGGTTAGAGCCCCACACGTCCTGCAGTCGCACCCGAGTCCTGGGATGCCCAACATGTCCAAAAAAATCAAAAAAAGCCCAAAAAATCAAAAAAATCCCCGGGCCGTATCTTGGACGCCGGCGTACCGCGTTCGGCCCTCGTGCCGTAGTTTGGCGACCGATTGTAAAAATTTGCCGCGACCGGCTAGTTTTTTTCCTTGGAGTAAATAGAGAGTAGATCCAGCAGAAAATATGCACTATAAACAAAGAGAGGGAGTTTGGAGGGGGGCAAAAACGCCCTCTTGGAACTTTTGCAGCAGCACACATCAAACTAGCGGGGAGAAGGCATGCATACCAAAAGTCCACGAAATGATCAAAAATCACACCCAGGTTCGAGTCCCACAAGTCCCGCCGCGTTCCACCAGGGTTCCGGGGTGCCTACAATGTCCACGACGCACCCAGCAAAGGCATCACACCCAGGTTCGAGTCCCACAAGTCCCGCCGCGTTCCACCAGTGTCTCGGGGTGCCTACAATGTCCACGACGCACCCAGCAAAGGCGCACTGTGATTGGGAAGAAAAGTTGGGAAAGTGGGCAAAAGTCCCGAATTTGGTCCAAAATCACACCCAGGTTCGAGTCCCACAAGTCCCGCCGCGTTCCACCAGTGTCTCGGGGTGCCTACAATGTCCACAACTTACCCAGCAAAGGCGCACTGTGATTGGGAAGAAAAGTTGGGAAAGTGGGCAAAAGTCCCGAATTTGGTCCAAAATCACACCCAGGTTCGAGTCCCACAAGTCCCGCCGCGTTCCACCAGTGTCTCGGGGTGCCTACAATGTCCACAACGCACCCAGCAAAGGCGCACTGTGATTGGGAAGAAAAGTTGTGAAAGTGGGCAAAAGTCCCGAATTTGGTCCAAAATCACACCCAGGTTCGAGTCCCACAAGTCCCGCCGCGTTCCACCAGTGTCTCGGGGTGCCTACAATGTCCACAACGCACCCAGCAAAGGCGCACTGTGATTGGGAAGAAAAGTTGGGAAAGTGGGCAAAAGTCCCGAATTTGGTCCAAAATCACACCCAGGTTCGAGTCCCACAAGTCCCGCCGCGTTCCACCAGGGTTCCGGGGTGCCTACAATGTCCACAACGCACCCAGCAAAGGCGCACTGTGATTGGGAAGAAAAGTTGGGAAAGTGGGCAAAAGTCCCGAATTTGGTCCAAAATCACACCCAGGTTCGAGTCCCACAAGTCCCGCCGCGTTCCACCAGGGTTCCGGGGTGCCTACAATGTCCACGACGCACCCAGCAAAGGCGCACTGTGATTGGGAAGAAAAGTTGGGAAAGTGGGCAAAAGTCCCGAATTTGGTCCAAAATCACACCCAGGTTCGAGTCCCACAAGTCCCGCCGCGTTCCACCAGGGTTCCGGGGTGCCTACAATGTCCACGACGCACCCAGTAAAGGCGCACTGTGATTGGGAAGAAAAGTTGGGAAAGTGGGCAAAAGTCCCGAATTTGGTCCAAAATCACACCCAGGTTCGAGTCCCACAAGTCCCGCCGCGTTCCACCAGGGTTCCGGGGTGCCTACAATGTCCACGACGCACCCAGCAAAGGCGCACTGTGATTGGGAAGAAAAGTTGGGAAAGTGGGCAAAAGTCCCGAATTTGGTCCAAAATCACACCCAGGTTCGAGTCCCACAAGTCCCGCCGCGTTCCACCAGGGTTCCGGGGTGCCTACAATGTCCACGACGCACCCAGCAAAGGCGCACTGTGATTGGGAAGAAAAGTTGGGAAAGTGGGCAAAAGTCCCGAATTTGGTCCAAAATCACACCCAGGTTCGAGTCCCACAAGTCCCGCCGCGTTCCACCAGGGTTCCGGGGTGCCTACAATGTCCACGACGCACCCAGTAAAGGCGCACTGTGATTGGGAAGAAAAGTTGGGAAAGTGGGCAAAAGTCCCGAATTTGGTCCAAAATCACACCCAGGTTCGAGTCCCACAAGTCCCGCCGCGTTCCACCAGGGTTCCGGGGTGCCTACAATGTCCACGACGCACCCAGCAAAGGCGCACTGTGATTGGGAAGAAAAGTTGGGAAAGTGGGCAAAAGTCCCGAATTTGGTCCAAAATCACACCCAGGTTCGAGTCCCACAAGTCCCGCCGCGTTCCACCAGGGTTCCGGGGTGCCTACAATGTCCACGACGCACCCAGCAAAGGCGCACTGTGATTGGGAAGAAAAGTTGGGAAAGTGGGCAAAAGTCCCGAATTTGGTCCAAAGTCACACCCAGGTTCGAGTCCCACAAGTCCCGCCGCGTTCCACCAGGGTTCCGGGGTGCCTACAATGTCCACAACTTACCCAGCAAAGGCGCACTGTGATTGGGAAGAAAAGTTGGGAAAGTGGGCAAAAGTCCCGAATTTGGTCCAAAGTCACACCCAGGTTCGAGTCCCACAAGTCCCGCCGCGTTCCACCAGGGTTCCGGGGTGCCTACAATGTCCACGACTTACCCAGCAAAGGCGCACTGTGATTGGGAAGAAAAGTTGGGAAAGTGGGCAAAAGTCCCGAATTTGGTCCAAAATCACACCCAGGTTCGAGTCCCACAAGTCCCGCCGCGTTCCACCAGTGTCTCGGGGTGCCTACAATGTCCACAACGCACCCAGCAAAGGCGCACTGTGATTGGGAAGAAAAGTTGGGAAAGTGGGCAAAAGTCCCGAATTTGGTCCAAAATCACACCCAGGTTCGAGTCCCACAAGTCCCGCCGCGTTCCACCAGTGTCTCGGGGTGCCTACAATGTCCACAACGCACCCAGCAAAGGCGCACTGTGATTGGGAAGAAAAGTTGGGAAAGTGGGCAAAAGTCCCGAATTTGGTCCAAAATCACACCCAGGTTCGAGTCCCACAAGGCCCGCCGCGTTCCACCAGGGTTCCGGGGTGCCTACAATGTCCACGACTTACCCAGCAAAGGCGCACTGTGATTGGGAAGAAAAGTTGGGAAAGTGGGCAAAAGTCCCGAATTTGGTCCAAAATCACACCCAGGTTCGAGTCCCACAAGTCCCGCCGCGTTCCACCAGTGTCTCGGGGTGCCTACAATGTCCACAACTTACCCAGCAAAGGCGCACTGTGATTGGGAAGAAAAGTTGGGAAAGTGGGCAAAAGTCCCGAATTTGGTCCAAAATCACACCCAGGTTCGAGTCCCACAAGTCCCGCCGCGTTCCACCAGTGTCTCGGGGTGCCTACAATGTCCTCAACTTACCCAGCAAAGGCGCACTGTGAATGGGAAGAAAAGTTGGGAAAGTGGGCAAAAGTCCCGAATTTGGTCCAAAATCACACCCAGGTTCGAGTCCCACAAGTCCCGCCGCGTTCCACCAGGGTTCCGGGGGTGCCTGGCATGTCCACAACTTACCCAGCAAAGGTGCACTGTGATTGGGAAGAAAAGTTGGGAAAGTGGGCAAAAGTCCCGAATTTGGTCCAAAATCACACCCAGGTTCGAGTCCCACAAGTCCCGCCGCGTTCCACCAGTGTCTCGGGGTGCCTACAATGTCCTCAACTTACCCAGCAAAGGCGCACTGTGAATGGGAAGAAAAGTTGGGAAAGTGGGCAAAAGTCCCGAATTTGGTCCAAAATCACACCCAGGTTCGAGTCCCACAAGTCCCGCCGCGTTCCACCAGGGTTCCGGGGGTGCCTGGCATGTCCACAACTTACCCAGCAAAGGTGCACTGTGATTGGGAAGAAAAGTTGGGAAAGTGGGCAAAAGTCCCGAATTTGGTCCAAAATCACACCCAGGTTCGAGTCCCACAAGTCCCGCCGCGTTCCACCAGTGTCTCGGGGTGCCTACAATGTCCTCAACTTACCCAGCAAAGGCGCACTGTGAATGGGAAGAAAAGTTGGGAAAGTGGGCAAAAGTCCCGAATTTGGTCCAAAATCACACCCAGGTTCGAGTCCCACAAGTCCCGCCGCGTTCCACCAGGGTTCCGGGGGTGCCTGGCATGTCCACAACTTACCCAGCAAAGGTGCACTGTGATTGGGAAGAAAAGTTGGGAAAGTGGGCAAAAGTCCCGAATTTGGTCCAAAATCACACCCAGGTTCGAGTCCCACAAGTCCCGCCGCGTTCCACCAGGGTTCCGGGGTGCCTACAATGTCCACAACGCACCCAGCAAAGGCGCACTGTGAGTGGGCAAGAAAAGTTGGGAAAGTGGGCAAAAGTCCCGAATTTGGTCCAAAATCACACCCAGGTTCGAGTCCCACAAGTCCCGCCGCGTTCCACCAGGGTTCCGGGGTGCCTACAATGTCCACAACGCACCCAGCAAAGGCGCACTGTGATTGGGAAGAAAAGTTGGGAAAGTGGGCAAAAGTCCCGAATTTGGTCCAAAATCACACCCAGGTTCGAGTCCCACAAGTCCCGCCGCGTTCCACCAGGGTTCCGGGGTGCCTACAATGTCCACAATTCACCCAGCAAAGGCGCACTGTGATTGGGAAGAAAAGTTGGGAAAGTGGGCAAAAGTCCCGAATTTGGTCCAAAATCACACCCAGGTTCGAGTCCCACAAGTCCCGCCGCGTTCCACCAGGGTTCCGGGGTGCCTGACATGTCCACGACGCACCCAGCAAAGGCGCACTGTGATTGGGAAGAAAAGTTGGGAAAGTGGGCAAAAGTCCCGAATTTGGTCCAAAATCACACCCAGGTTCGAGTCCCACAAGTCCCGCCGCGTTCCACCAGTGTCTCGGGGTGCCTACAATGTCCACAACTTACCCAGCAAAGGCGCACTGTGATTGGGAAGAAAAGTTGGGAAAGTGGGCAAAAGTCCCGAATTTGGTCCAAAATCACACCCAGGTTCGAGTCCCACAAGTCCCGCCGCGTTCCACCAGGGTTCCGGGGTGCCTACAATGTCCACGACGCACCCAGCAAAGGCGCACTGTGATTGGGAAGAAAAGTTGGGAAAGTGGGCAAAAGTCCCGAATTTGATCCAAAATTATGCCCGGGTTGGAGTACCACGAGTCCGGCCGCGTTCCACCGGTGTCCCGGGGGTGCCTGGCATGTCCACAACTTACCCAGCAAAGGCGCACTGTGATTGGGAAGAAAAGTTGGGAAAGTGGGCAAAAGTCCCGAATTTGATCCAAAATTATGCCCGGGTTGGAGTACCACGAGTCCGGCCGCGTTCCACCGGTGTCCCGGGGGTGCCTGGCATGTCCACAACGCACCCAGCAAAGGCGCACTGTGATTGGGAAGAAAAGTTGGGAAAGTGGGCAAAAGTCCCGAATTTGATCCAAAATTATGCCCGGGTTGGAGTACCACGAGTCCGGCCGCGTTCCACCGGTGTCCCGGGGGTGCCTGCCATGTCCACAACTTACCCAGCAAAGGCGCACTGTGATTGGGAAGAAAAGTTGGGAAAGTGGGCAAAAGTCCCGAATTTGATCCAAAATTATGCCCGGGTTGGAGTACCACGAGTCCGGCCGCGTTCCACCGGTGTCCCGGGGGTGCCTGCCATGTCCACAACTTACCCAGCAAAGGCGCACTGTGATTCAGAAGAAAAGTTGGGAAAGTGGGCAAAAGTCCCGAATTTGATCCAAAATTATGCCCGGGTTGGAGTACCACGAGTCCGGCCGCGTTCCACCGGTGTCCCGGGGGTGCCTGGCATGTCCACAACTTACCCAGCAAAGGCGCACTGTGATTGGGAAGAAAAGTTGGGAAAGTGGGCAAAAGTCCCGAATTTGATCCAAAATTATGCCCGGGTTGGAGTACCACGAGTCCGGCCGCGTTCCACCGGTGTCCCGGGGGTGCCTGCCATGTCCACAACTTACCCAGCAAAGGCGCACTGTGATTCAGAAGAAAAGTTGGGAAAGTGGGGAAAAAAAGGACCGGAAAATATCCAAAATTATGCCCGGGTTGGAGTACCACGAGTCCGGCCGCGTTCCACCGGTGTCCCGGGGGTGCCTGGCACGTCCACAACTTACCCAGCAAAGGCGCACTGTCAGTGGGGAAGACCAAACATGTCTCGGATTTTTTCCAAGTACCTTAACGAGAGAGGCTAAAAAGCACCTGTTTTTACCTTCTCTCGTTGTTGTACTTAGAAAAAAAACGAGAAAAAAAAAAATCTGGGTTTTTTTCTAAGTACCTTAACGAGAGAGGCTAAAAAAAACCATTTTTTACCTTCTCTCGTTGTTGTACTTAGAAAAAAAACGAGAAAAAAATTTTTCCCCATTCATTTCAATGGGAGTTCATTTTTTTTTTGGGATTTTTTCTAAGTACCTTAACGAGAGAGGCTTAATTTTTCACCTACTTTTTACCTTCTCTCGATTTTTCGTTTTTTACCTGGTCGACC